>NW_026453764.1:0-76551 GCF_943734755.1 Anopheles moucheti
CGTTTTGGATGGATCAATTTAGTTGAAATAGACAGTTTTTGCATGAAAACTCATTCCTGGTGGAACTTCATAGCAAAGTACAAAGTTCGTTTTGGATGGACAAAGTTAGTTGAAATAGACAGTTTTTGCATGAAAACTCATTCCTGGTGGAACTTCATAGCAAAGTACAAAGTTCGTTTTGGATGGACAAAGTTAGTTGAAATAGACAGTTTTTGCATGAAAACTCATTCCTGGTGGAACTTCATAGCAAAGTACAAAGTTCGTTTTGGATGGACAAAGTTAGTTGAAATAGACAGTTTTTGCATGAAAACTCATTCCTGGTGGAACTTCATAGCAAAGTACAAAGTTCGTTTTGGATGAACAAAGTTAGTTGAAATAGACAGTTTTTGCATGAAAACTCATTCCTGGTGGAACTTCATAGCAAAGTACAAAGTTCGTTTTGGATGGACAAAGTTAGTTGAAATAGACAGTTTTTGCATGAAAACTCATTCCTGGTGGAACTTCATAGCAAAGTACAAAGTTCGTTTTGGATGGACAAAGTTAGTTGAAATAGACAGTTTTTGCATAAAAACTCATTCCTGGTGGAACTTCATAGCAAAGTACAAAGTTCGTTTTGGATGGACGAATTAAGTTGAAATAGACAGTTTTTGTATGAAAACTCATTCCTGGTGGAACTTCATAGCAAAGTACAAAGTTCGTTTTGGATGGACAAAGTTAGTTGAAATAGACAGTTTTTGCATAAAAACTCATTCCTGGTGGAACTTCATAGCAAAGTACAAAGTTCGTTTTGGATGGACGATTTAAGTTGAAATAGACAGTTTTTGTATGAAAACTCATTCCTGGTGGAACTTCATAGCAAAGTACAAAGTTCGTTTTGGATGGACAAAGTTAGTTGAAATAGACAGTTTTTGCATGAAAACTCATTCCTGGTGGAACTTCATAGCAAAGTACAAAGTTCGTTTTGGATGGACAAAGTTAGTTGAAATAGACAGTTTTTGCATAAAAACTCATTCCTGGTGGAACTTCATAGCAAAGTACAAAGTTCGTTTTGGATGGATCAATTTAGTTGAAATAGACAGTTTTTGCATGAAAACTCATTCCTGGTGGAACTTCATAGCAAAGTACAAAGTTCGTTTTGGATGGACAAAGTTAGTTGAAATAGACAGTTTTTGCATGAAAACTCATTCCTGGTGGAACTTCATAGCAAAGTACAAAGTTCGTTTTGGATGGATCAATTTAGTTGAAATAGACAGTTTTTGCATGAAAACTCATTCCTGGTGGAACTTCATAGCAAAGTACAAAGTTCGTTTTGGATGGATCAATTTAGTTGAAATAGACAGTTTTTGCATGAAAACTCATTCCTGGTGGAACTTCATAGCAAAGTACAAAGTTCGTTTTGGATGGACAAAGTTAGTTGAAATAGACAGTTTTTGCATAAAAACTCATTCCTGGTGGAACTTCATAGCAAAGTACAAAGTTCGTTTTGGATGGATCAATTTAGTTGAAATAGACAGTTTTTGCATGAAAACTCATTCCTGGTGGAACTTCATAGCAAAGTACAAAGTTCGTTTTGGATGGACAAAGTTAGTTGAAATAGACAGTTTTTGCATGAAAACTCATTCCTGGTGGAACTTCATAGCAAAGTACAAAGTTCGTTTTGGATGGACAAAGTTAGTTGAAATAGACAGTTTTTGCATAAAAACTCATTCCTGGTGGAACTTCATAGCAAAGTACAAAGTTCGTTTTGGATGGACAAAGTTAGTTGAAATAGACAGTTTTTGCATGAAAACTCATTCCTGGTGGAACTTCATAGCAAAGTACAAAGTTCGTTTTGGATGGACGAATTAAGTTGAAATAGACAGTTTTTGCATAAAAACTCATTCCTGGTGGAACTTCATAGCAAAGTACAAAGTTCGTTTTGGATGGACAAAGTTAGTTGAAATAGACAGTTTTTGCATGAAAACTCATTCCTGGTGGAACTTCATAGCAAAGTACAAAGTTCGTTTTGGATGGACGAATTAAGTTGAAATAGACAGTTTTTGCATAAAAACTCATTCCTGGTGGAACTTCATAGCAAAGTACAAAGTTCGTTTTGGATGGATCAATTTAGTTGAAATAGACAGTTTTTGCATGAAAACTCATTCCTGGTGGAACTTCATAGCAAAGTACAAAGTTCGTTTTGGATGGACAAAGTTAGTTGAAATAGACAGTTTTTGCATGAAAACTCATTCCTGGTGGAACTTCATAGCAAAGTACAAAGTTCGTTTTGGATGGATCAATTTAGTTGAAATAGACAGTTTTTGCATAAAAACTCATTCCTGGTGGAACTTCATAGCAAAGTACAAAGTTCGTTTTGGATGGATCAATTTAGTTGAAATAGACAGTTTTTGCATAAAAACTTATTCCTGGTGGAACTTCATAGCAAAGTACAAAGTTCGTTTTGGATGGACAAAGTTAGTTGAAATAGATAATTTTTGCATGAAAACTCATTCCTGGTGGAACTTCATAGCAAAGTACAAAGTTCGTTTTGGATGGATCAATTTAGTTGAAATAGACAGTTTTTGCATAAAAACTCATTCCTGGTGGAACTTCATAGCAAAGTACAAAGTTCGTTTTGGATGGATCAATTTAGTTGAAATAGACAGTTTTTGCATGAAAACTCATTCCTGGTGGAACTTCATAGCAAAGTACAAAGTTCGTTTTGGATGGACAAAGTTAGTTGAAATAGACAGTTTTTGCATGAAAACTCATTCCTGGTGGAACTTCATAGCAAAGTACAAAGTTCGTTTTGGATGGATCAATTTAGTTGAAATAGACAGTTTTTGCATGAAAACTCATTCCTGGTGGAACTTCATAGCAAAGTACAAAGTTCGTTTTGGATGGACAAAGTTAGTTGAAATAGACAGTTTTTGCATGAAAACTCATTCCTGGTGGAACTTCATAGCAAAGTACAAAGTTCGTTTTGGATGGACGATTAAGTTGAAATAGACAGTTTTTGCATGAAAACTCATTCCTGGTGGAACTTCATAGCAAAGTACAAAGTTCGTTTTGGATGGACAAAGTTAGTTGAAATAGACAGTTTTTGCATGAAAACTCATTCCTGGTGGAACTTCATAGCAAAGTACAAAGTTCGTTTTGGATGGATCAATTTAGTTGAAATAGACAGTTTTTGCATGAAAACTCATTCCTGGTGGAACTTCATAGCAAAGTACAAAGTTCGTTTTGGATGGACAAAGTTAGTTGAAATAGACAGTTTTTGCATGAAAACTCATTCCTGGTGGAACTTCATAGCAAAGTACAAAGTTCGTTTTGGATGGATCAATTTAGTTGAAATAGACAGTTTTTGCATGAAAACTCATTCCTGGTGGAACTTCATAGCAAAGTACAAAGTTCGTTTTGGATGGACAAAGTTAGTTGAAATAGATAATTTTTGCATGAAAACTCATTCCTGGTGGAACTTCATAGCAAAGTACAAAGTTCGTTTTGGATGGATCAATTTAGTTGAAATAGACAGTTTTTGCATAAAAACTCATTCCTGGTGGAACTTCATAGCAAAGTACAAAGTTCGTTTTGGATGGATCAATTTAGTAGAAATAGACAGTTTTTGCATGAAAACTCATTCCTGGTGGAACTTCATAGCAAAGTACAAAGTTCGTTTTGGATGGATCAATTTAGTTGAAATAGACAGTTTTTGCATGAAAACTCATTCCTGGTGGAACTTCATAGCAAAGTACAAAGTTCGTTTTGGATGGACAAAGTTAGTTGACATAGTCAGTTTTTGCATGAAAACTCATTCCTGGTGGAACTTCATAGCAAAGTACAAAGTTCGTTTTGGATGGATCAATTTAGTTGAAATAGACAGTTTTTGCATGAAAACTCATTCCTGGTGGAACTTCATAGCAAAGTACAAAGTTCGTTTTGGATGGACAAAGTTAGTTGAAATAGACAGTTTTTGCATAAAAACTCATTCCTGGTGGAACTTCATAGCAAAGTACAAAGTTCGTTTTGGATGGACAAAGTTAGTTGAAATAGACAGTTTTTGCATGAAAACTCATTCCTGGTGGAACTTCATAGCAAAGTACAAAGTTCGTTTTGGATGGACAAAGTTAGTTGAAATAGACAGTTTTTGCATGAAAACTCATTCCTGGTGGAACTTCATAGCAAAGTACAAAGTTCGTTTTGGATGGACAAAGTTAGTTGAAATAGACAGTTTTTGCATAAAAACTCATTCCTGGTGGAACTTCATAGCAAAGTACAAAGTTCGTTTTGGATGGACAAAGTTAGTTGAAATAGACAGTTTTTGCATGAAAACTCATTCCTGGTGGAACTTCATAGCAAAGTACAAAGTTCGTTTTGGATGGACGAATTAAGTTGAAATAGACAGTTTTTGCATGAAAACTCATTCCTGGTGGAACTTCATAGCAAAGTACAAAGTTCGTTTTGGATGGACAAAGTTAGTTGAAATAGACAGTTTTTGCATGAAAACTCATTCCTGGTGGAACTTCATAGCAAAGTACAAAGTTCGTTTTGGATGGACGAATTAAGTTGAAATAGACAGTTTTTGCATGAAAACTCATTCCTGGTGGAACTTCATAGCAAAGTACAAAGTTCGTTTTGGATGGATCAATTTAGTTGAAATAGACAGTTTTTGCATGAAAACTCATTCCTGGTGGAACTTCATAGCAAAGTACAAAGTTCGTTTTGGATGGACGAATTAAGTTGAAATAGACAGTTTTTGCATGAAAACTCATTCCTGGTGGAACTTCATAGCAAAGTACAAAGTTCGTTTTGGATGGACGAATTAAGTTGAAATAGACAGTTTTTGCATAAAAACTCATTCCTGGTGGAACTTCATAGCAAAGTACAAAGTTCGTTTTGGATGGATCAATTTAGTTGAAATAGACAGTTTTTGCATGAAAACTCATTCCTGGTGGAACTTCATAGCAAAGTACAAAGTTCGTTTTGGATGGACAAAGTTAGTTGAAATAGACAGTTTTTGCATGAAAACTCATTCCTGGTGGAACTTCATAGCAAAGTACAAAGTTCGTTTTGGATGGACAAAGTTAGTTGAAATAGACAGTTTTTGCATGAAAACTCATTCCTGGTGGAACTTCATAGCAAAGTACAAAGTTCGTTTTGGATGGACAAAGTTAGTTGAAATAGATAATTTTTGCATGAAAACTCATTCCTGGTGGAACTTCATAGCAAAGTACAAAGTTCGTTTTGGATGGACAAAGTTAGTTGAAATAGACAGTTTTTGCATGAAAACTCATTCCTGGTGGAACTTCATAGCAAAGTTCGTTTTGGATAGACAAAGTTAGTTGAAATAGATAATTTTTGCATGAAAACTCATTCCTGGTGGAACTTCATAGCAAAGTACAAAGTTCGTTTTGGATGGATCAATTTAGTTGAAATAGACAGTTTTTGCATGAAAACTCATTCCTGGTGGAACTTCATAGCAAAGTACAAAGTTCGTTTTGGATGGACAAAGTTAGTTGAAATAGACAGTTTTTGCATGAAAACTCATTCCTGGTGGAACTTCATAGCAAAGTACAAAGTTCGTTTTGGATGGATCAATTTAGTTGAAATAGACAGTTTTTGCATGAAAACTCATTCCTGGTGGAACTTCATAGCAAAGTACAAAGTTCGTTTTGGATGGACAAAGTTAGTTGAAATAGACAGTTTTTGCATGAAAACTCATTCCTGGTGGAACTTCATAGCAAAGTACAAAGTTTGTTTTGGATGGACGAATTAAGTTGAAATAGACAGTTTTTGTATGAAAACTCATTCCTGGTAGAACTTCATAGCAAAGTACAAAGTTCGTTTTGGATGGACAAAGTTAGTTGAAATAGACAGTTTTTGCATGAAAACTCATTCCTGGTGGAACTTCATAGCAAAGCACAAAGTTCGTTTTGGATGGACGAATTAAGTTGAAATAGACAGTTTTTGCATAAAAACTCATTCCTGGTGGAACTTCATAGCAAAGTACAAAGTTCGTGTTGGATGGATCAATTTAATTGAAATAGACAGTTTTTGCATGAAAACTCATTCCTGGTGGAACTTCATAGCAAAGTACTAAGTTCGTTTTGGATGGACAAAGTTAGTTGAAATAGACAGTTTTTGCATGAAAACTCATTCCTGGTGGAACTTCATAGCAAAGTACAAAGTTCGTTTTGGATGGATCAATTTAGTTGAAATAGACAGTTTTTGCATGAAAACTCATTCCTGGTGGAACTTCATAGCAAAGTACAAAGTTCGTTTTGGATGGATCAATTTAGTTAAAATAGACAGTTTTTGCATGAAAACTCATTCCTGGTGGAACTTCATAGCAAAGTACAAAGTTCGTTTTGGATGGACAAAGTTAGTTGAAATAGACAGTTTTTGCATGAAAACTCATTCCTGGTGGAACTTCATAGCAAAGTACAAAGTTCGTTTTGGATGGATCAATTTAGTTGAAATAGACAGTTTTTGCATGAAAACTCATTCCTGGTGGAACTTCATAGCAAAGTACAAAGTTCGTTTTGGATGGATCAATTTAGTTGAAATAGACAGTTTTTGCATAAAAACTCATTCCTGGTGGAACTTCATAGCAAAGTACAAAGTTCGTTTTGGATGGACAAAGTTAGTTGAAATAGACAGTTTTTGCATGAAAACTCATTCCTGGTGGAACTTCATAGCAAAGTACAAAGTTCGTTTTGGATGGACAAAGTTAGTTGAAATAGATAATTTTTGCATAAAAACTCATTCCTGGTGGAACTTCATAGCAAAGTACAAAGTTCGTTTTGGATGGATCAATTTAGTTGAAATAGACAGTTTTTGCATGAAAACTCATTCCTGGTGGAACTTCATAGCAAAGTACAAAGTTCGTTTTGGATGGACAAAGTTAGTTGAAATAGACAGTTTTTGCATGAAAACTCATTCCTGGTGGAACTTCATAGCAAAGTACAAAGTTCGTTTTGGATGGATCAATTTAGTTGAAATAGACAGTTTTTGCATAAAAACTCATTCCTGGTGGAACTTCATAGCAAAGTACAAAGTTCGTTTTGGATGGATCAATTTAGTTGAAATAGACAGTTTTTGCATAAAAACTCATTCCTGGTGGAACTTCATAGCAAAGTACAAAGTTCGTTTTGGATGGACAAAGTTAGTTGAAATAGATAATTTTTGCATGAAAACTCATTCCTGGTGGAACTTCATAGCAAAGTACAAAGTTCGTTTTGGATGGATCAATTTAGTTGAAATAGACAGTTTTTGCATGAAAACTCATTCCTGGTGGAACTTCATAGCAAAGTACAAAGTTCGTTTTGGATGGACAAAGTTAGTTGAAATAGACAGTTTTTGCATGAAAACTCATTCCTGGTGGAACTTCATAGCAAAGTACAAAGTTCGTTTTGGATGGATCAATTTAGTTGAAATAGACAGTTTTTGCATGAAAACTCATTCCTGGTGGAACTTCATAGCAAAGTACAAAGTTCGTTTTGGATGGACAAAGTTAGTTGAAATAGACAGTTTTTGCATGAAAACTCATTCCTGGTGGAACTTCATAGCAAAGTACAAAGTTCGTTTTGGATGGACGAATTAAGTTGAAATAGACAGTTTTTGCATGAAAACTCATTCCTGGTGGAACTTCATAGCAAAGTACAAAGTTCGTTTTGGATGGACAAAGTTAGTTGAAATAGACAGTTTTTGCATGAAAACTCATTCCTGGTGGAACTTCATAGCAAAGTACAAAGTTCGTTTTGGATGGATCAATTTAGTTGAAATAGACAGTTTTTGCATGAAAACTCATTCCTGGTGGAACTTCATAGCAAAGTACAAAGTTCGTTTTCGATGGACAAAGTTAGTTGAAATAGACAGTTTTTGCATGAAAACTCATTCCTGGTGGAACTTCATAGCAAAGTACAAAGTTCGTTTTGGATGGACAAAGTTAGTTGAAATAGATAATTTTTGCATGAAAACTCATTCCTGGTGGAACTTCATAGCAAAGTACAAAGTTCGTTTCGGATGGATCAATTTAGTTGAAATAGACAGTTTTTGCATGAAAACTCATTCCTGGTGGAACTTCATAGCAAAGTACAAAGTTCGTTTTGGATGGACAAAGTTAGTTGAAATAGACAGGTTTTGCATGAAAACTCATTCCTGGTGGAACTTCATAGCAAAGTACAAAGTTCGTTTTGGATGGACAAAGTTAGTTGAAATAGATAATTTTTGCATGAAAACTCATTCCTGGTGGAACTTCATAGCAAAGTACAAAGTTCGTTTTGGATGGATCAATTTAGTTGAAATAGACAGTTTTTGCATGAAAACTCATTCCTGGTGGAACTTCATAGCAAAGTACAAAGTTCGTTTTGGATGGACAAAGTTAGTTGAAATAGACAGTTTTTGCATGAAAACTCATTCCTGGTGGAACTTCATAGCAAAGTACAAAGTTCGTTTTGGATGGACAAAGTTAGTTGAAATAGACAGTTTTTGCATGAAAACTCATTCCTGGTGGAACTTCATAGCAAAGTACAAAGTTCGTTTTGGATGGATCAATTTAGTTGAAATAGACAGTTTTTGCATGAAAACTCATTCCTGGTGGAACTTCATAGCAAAGTACAAAGTTCGTTTTGGATGGACAAAGTTAGTTGAAATAGACAGTTTTTGCATGAAAACTCATTCCTGGTGGAACTTCATAGCAAAGTACAAAGTTCGTTTTGGATGGATCAATTTAGTTGAAATAGACAGTTTTTGCATGAAAACTCATTCCTGGTGGAACTTCATAGCAAAGTACAAAGTTCGTTTTGGATGGACAAAGTTAGTTGAAATAGATAATTTTTGCATGAAAACTCATTCCTGGTGGAACTTCATAGCAAAGTACAAAGTTCGTTTTGGATGGATCAATTTAGTTGAAATAGACAGTTTTTGCATAAAAACTCATTCCTGGTGGAACTTCATAGCAAAGTACAAAGTTCGTTTTGGATGGATCAATTTAGTAGAAATAGACAGTTTTTGCATGAAAACTCATTCCTGGTGGAACTTCATAGCAAAGTACAAAGTTCGTTTTGGATGGATCAATTTAGTTGAAATAGACAGTTTTTGCATGAAAACTCATTCCTGGTGGAACTTCATAGCAAAGTACAAAGTTCGTTTTGGATGGACAAAGTTAGTTGAAATAGTCAGTTTTTGCATGAAAACTCATTCCTGGTGGAACTTCATAGCAAAGTACAAAGTTCGTTTTGGATGGATCAATTTAGTTGAAATAGACAGTTTTTGCATGAAAACTCATTCCTGGTGGAACTTCATAGCAAAGTACAAAGTTCGTTTTGGATGGACAAAGTTTGTTGAAATAGACAGTTTTTGCATAAAAACTCATTCCTGGTGGAACTTCATAGCAAAGTACAAAGTTCGTTTTGGATGGACAAAGTTAGTTGAAATAGACAGTTTTTGCATGAAAACTCATTCCTGGTGGAACTTCATAGCAAAGTACAAAGTTCGTTTTGGATGGACAAAGTTAGTTGAAATAGACAGTTTTTGCATGAAAACTCATTCCTGGTGGAACTTCATAGCAAAGTACAAAGTTCGTTTTGGATGGACAAAGTTAGTTGAAATAGACAGTTTTTGCATAAAAACTCATTCCTGGTGGAACTTCATAGCAAAGTACAAAGTTCGTTTTGGATGGACAAAGTTAGTTGAAATAGACAGTTTTTGCATGAAAACTCATTCCTGGTGGAACTTCATAGCAAAGTACAAAGTTCGTTTTGGATGGACGAATTAAGTTGAAATAGACAGTTTTTGCATGAAAACTCATTCCTGGTGGAACTTCATAGCAAAGTACAAAGTTCGTTTTGGATGGACAAAGTTAGTTGAAATAGACAGTTTTTGCATGAGAACTCATTCCTGGTGGAACTTCATAGCAAAGTACAAAGTTCGTTTTGGATGGACGAATTAAGTTTAAATAGACAGTTTTTGCATAAAAACTCATTCCTGGTGGAACTTCATAGCAAAGTACAAAGTTCGTTTTGGATGGATCAATTTAGTTGAAATAGACAGTTTTTGCATGAAAACTCATTACTGGTGGAACTTCATAGCAAAGTACAAAGTTCGTTTTGGATGGACGAATTAAGTTGAAATAGACAGTTTTTGCATGAAAACTCATTCCTGGTGGAACTTCATAGCAAAGTACAAAGTTCGTTTTGGATGGACGAATTAAGTTGAAATAGACAGTTTTTGCATAAAAACTCATTCCTGGTGGAACTTCATAGCAAAGTACAAAGTTCGTTTTGGATGGATCAATTTAGTTGAAATAGACAGTTTTTGCATGAAAACTCATTCCTGGTGGAACTTCATAGCAAAGTACAAAGTTCGTTTTGGATGGACAAAGTTAGTTGAAATAGACAGTTTTTGCATGAAAACTCATTCCTGGTGGAACTTCATAGCAAAGTACAAAGTTCGTTTTGGATGGACAAAGTTAGTTGAAATAGACAGTTTTTGCATGAAAACTCATTCCTGGTGGAACTTCATAGCAAAGTACAAAGTTCGTTTTGGATGGACAAAGTTAGTTGAAATAGATAATTTTTGCATGAAAACTCATTCCTGGTGGAACTTCATAGCAAAGTACAAAGTTCGTTTTGGATGGACAAAGTTAGTTGAAATAGACAGTTTTTGCATGAAAACTCATTCCTGGTGGAACTTCATAGCAAAGTACAAAGTTCGTTTTGGATAGACAAAGTTAGTTGAAATAGATAATTTTTGCATGAAAACTCATCCCTGGTGGAACTTCATAGCAAAGTACAAAGTTCGTTTTGGATGGATCAATTTAGTTGAAATAGACAGTTTTTGCATGAAAACTCATTCCTGGTGGAACTTCATAGCAAAGTACAAAGTTCGTTTTGGATGGACAAAGTTAGTTGAAATAGACAGTTTTTGCATGAAAACTCATTCCTGGTGGAACTTCATAGCAAAGTACAAAGTTCGTTTTGGATGGATCAATTTAGTTGAAATAGACAGTTTTTGCATGAAAACTCATTCCTGGTGGAACTTCATAGCAAAGTACAAAGTTCGTTTTGGATGGACAAAGTTAGTTGAAATAGACAGTTTTTGCATGAAAACTCATTCCTGGTGGAACTTCATAGCAAAGTACAAAGTTTGTTTTGGATGGACGAATTAACTTGAAATAGACAGTTTTTGTATGAAAACTCATTCCTGGTAGAACTTCATAGCAAAGTACAAAGTTCGTTTTGGATGGACAAAGTTAGTTGAAATAGACAGTTTTTGCATGAAAACTCATTCCTGGTGGAACTTCATAGCAAAGTACAAAGTTCGTTTTGGATGGACGAATTAAGTTGAAATAGACAGTTTTTGCATAAAAACTCATTCCTGGTGGAACTTCATAGCAAAGTACAAAGTTCGTGTTGGATGGATCAATTTAGTTGAAATAGACAGTTTTTGCATGAAAACTCATTCCTGGTGGAACTTCATAGCAAAGTACTAAGTTCGTTTTGGATGGACAAAGTTAGTTGAAATAGACAGTTTTTGCATGAAAACTCATTCCTGGTGGAACTTCATAGCAAAGTACAAAGTTCGTTTTGGATGGATCAATTTAGTTGAAATAGACAGTTTTTGCATGAAAACTCATTCCTGGTGGAACTTCATAGCAAAGTACAAAGTTCGTTTTGGATGGATCAATTTAGTTAAAATAGACAGTTTTTGCATGAAAACTCATTCCTGGTGGAACTTCATAGCAAAGTACAAAGTTCGTTTTGGATGGACAAAGTTAGTTGAAATAGACAGTTTTTGCATGAAAACTCATTCCTGGTGGAACTTCATAGCAAAGTACAAAGTTCGTTTTGGATGGACAAAGTTAGTTGAAATAGACAGTTTTTGCATAAAAACTCATTCCTGGTGGAACTTCATAGCAAAGTACAAAGTTCGTTTTGGATGGATCAATTTAGTTGAAATAGACAGTTTTTGCATGAAAACTCATTCCTGGTGGAACTTCATAGCAAAGTACAAAGTTCGTTTTGGATGGATCAATTTAGTTGAAATAGACAGTTTTTGCATGAAAACTCATTCCTGGTGGAACTTCATAGCAAAGTACAAAGTTCGTTTTGGATGGACAAAGTTAGTTGAAATAGACAGTTTTTGCATAAAAACTCATTCCTGGTGGAACTTCATAGCAAAGTACAAAGTTCGTTTTGGATGGATCAATTTAGTTGAAATAGACAGTTTTTGCATGAAAACTCATTCCTGGTGGAACTTCATAGCAAAGTACAAAGTTCGTTTTGGATGGATCAATTTAGTTAAAATAGACAGTTTTTGCATGAAAACTCATTCCTGGTGGAACTTCATAGCAAAGTACAAAGTTCGTTTTGGATGGACAAAGTTAGTTGAAATAGACAGTTTTTGCATGAAAACTCATTCCTGGTGGAACTTCATAGCAAAGTACAAAGTTCGTTTTGGATGGACAAAGTTAGTTGAAATAGACAGTTTTTGCATGAAAACTCATTCCAGGTGGAACTTCATAGCAAAGTACAAAGTTCGTTTTGGATGGACGAATTAAGTTGAAATAGACAGTTTTTGTATGAAAACTCATTCCTGGTGGAACTTCATAGCAAAGTACAAAGTTCGTTTTGGATGGACAAAGTTAGTTGAAATAGACAGTTTTTGCATAAAAACTCATTCCTGGTGGAACTTCATAGCAAAGTACAAAGTTCGTTTTGGATGGATCAATTTAGTTGAAATAGACAGTTTTTGCATGAAAACTCATTCCTGGTGGAACTTCATAGCAAAGTACAAAGTTCGTTTTGGATGGATCAATTTAGTTGAAATAGACAGTTTTTGCATGAAAACTCATTCCTGGTGGAACTTCATAGCAAAGTACTAAGTTCGTTTTGGATGGACAAAGTTAGTTGAAATAGACAGTTTTTGCATGAAAACTCATTCCTGGTGGAACTTCATAGCAAAGTACAAAGTTCGTTTTGGATGGATCAATTTAGTTGAAATAGACAGTTTTTGCATGAAAACTCATTCCTGGTGGAACTTCATAGCAAAGTACAAAGTTCGTTTTGGATGGATCAATTTAGTTGAAATAGACAGTTTTTGCATGAAAATTCATTCCTGGTGGAACTTCATAGCAAAGTACAAAGTTCGTTTTGGATGGACAAAGTTAGTTGAAATAGACAGTTTTTGCATGAAAACTCATTCCTGGTGGAACTTCATAGCAAAGTACAAAGTTCGTTTTGGATGGACAAAGTTAGTTGAAATAGACAGTTTTTGCATAAAAACTCATTCCAGGTGGAACTTCATAGCAAAGTACAAAGTTCGTTTTGGATGGACGAATTAAGTTGAAATAGACAGTTTTTGTATGAAAACTCATTCCTGGTGGAACTTCATAGCAAAGTACAAAGTTCGTTTTGGATGGACAAAGTTAGTTGAAATAGACAGTTTTTGCATGAAAACTCATTCCTGGTGGAACTTCATAGCAAAGTACAAAGTTCGTTTTGGATGGACAAAGTTAGTTGAAATAGACAGTTTTTGCATAAAAACTCATTCCTGGTGGAACTTCATAGCAAAGTACAAAGTTCGTTTTGGATGGATCAATTTAGTTGAAATAGACAGTTTTTGCATGAAAACTCATTCCTGGTGGAACTTCATAGCAAAGTACTAAGTTCGTTTTGGATGGACAAAGTTAGTTGAAATAGACAGTTTTTGCATGAAAACTCATTCCTGGTGGAACTTCATAGCAAAGTACAAAGTTCGTTTTGGATGGACGAATTAAGTTGAAATAGACAGTTTTTGCATGAAAACTCATTCCTGGTGGAACTTCATAGCAAAGTACAAAGTTCGTTTTGGATGGACAAAGTTAGTTGTAATTAACAGTTTTTGTATGAAAACTCATTCCTGGTGGAACTTCATATCAAAGTACAAAGTTCGTTTTGGATGGACAAAGTTAGTTGTAATTAACAGTTTTTGTATGAAAACACACTTCTGGTGGAACTTCATATCAAAGTACAAAGTTCGTTTTGGATGGACAAAGTTAATTGTAATTAACAGTTTTTGTATGAAAACACACTTCTGGTGGAACTTCATATCAAAGTACAAAGTTCGTTTTGGATGGACAAAGTTAGTTGTAATTAACAGTTTTTGTATGAAAACACACTTCTGGTGGAACTTCATAGCAAAGTACAAAGTTCGTTTTGGATGGACAAAGTTAGTTGTAATTAACAGTTTTTGTATGAAAACACACTTCTGGTGGAACTTCATATCAAAGTACAAAGTTCGTTTTGGATGGACAAAGTTAGTTGAAATAGACAGTTTTTGCATAAAAACTCATTCCTGGTGGAACTTCATAGCAAAGTACAAAGTTCGTTTTGGATGGACAAAGTTAGTTGAAATAGACAGTTTTTGCATGAAAACTCATTCCTGGTGGAACTTCATAGCAAAGTACAAAGTTCGTTTTGGATGGACGAATTAAGTTGAAATAGACAGTTTTTGCATGAAAACTCATTCCTGGTGGAACTTCATAGCAAAGTACAAAGTTCGTTTTGGATGGACGAATTAAGTTGAAATAGACAGTTTTTGCATAAAAACTCATTCCTGGTGGAACTTCATAGCAAAGTACAAAGTTCGTTTTGGATGGATCAATTTAGTTGAAATAGACAGTTTTTGCATGAAAACTCATTCCTGGTGGAACTTCATAGCAAAGTACAAAGTTCGTTTTGGATGGACAAAGTTAGTTGAAATAGACAGTTTTTGCATAAAAACTCATTCCTGGTGGAACTTCATAGCAAAGTACAAAGTTCGTTTTGGATGGACGAATTAAGTTGAAATAGACAGTTTTTGCATGAAAACTCATTCCTGGTGGAACTTCATAGCAAAGTACAAAGTTCGTTTTGGATGGATCAATTTAGTTGAAATAGACAGTTTTTGCATAAAAACTCATTCCTGGTGGAACTTCATAGCAAAGTACAAAGTTCGTTTTGGATGGATCAATTTAGTTGAAATAGACAGTTTTTGCATAAAAACTCATTCCTGGTGGAACTTCATAGCAAAGTACAAAGTTCGTTTTGGATGGACAAAGTTAGTTGAAATAGACAGTTTTTGCATGAAAACTCATTCCTGGTGGAACTTCATAGCAAAGTACAAAGTTCGTTTTGGATGGATCAATTTAGTTGAAATAGACAGTTTTTGCATAAAAACTCATTCCTGGTGGAACTTCATAGCAAAGTACAAAGTTCGTTTTGGATGGATCAATTTAGTTGAAATAGACAGTTTTTGCATAAAAACTCATTCCTGGTGGAACTTCATAGCAAAGTACAAAGTTCGTTTTGGATGGACAAAGTTAGTTGAAATAGACAGTTTTTGCATAAAAACTCATTCCTGGTGGAACTTCATAGCAAAGTACAAAGTTCGTTTTGGATGGACGAATTAAGTTGAAATAGACAGTTTTTGCATGAAAACTCATTCCTGGTGGAACTTCATAGCAAAGTACAAAGTTCGTTTTGGATGGACAAAGTTAGTTGAAATAGACAGTTTTTGCATAAAAACTCATTCCTGGTGGAACTTCATAGCAAAGTACAAAGTTCGTTTTGGATGGATCAATTTAGTTGAAATAGACAGTTTTTGCATGAAAACTCATTCCTGGTGGAACTTCATAGCAAAGTACAAAGTTCGTTTTGGATGGACAAAGTTAGTTGAAATAGACAGTTTTTGCATGAAAACTCATTCCTGGTGGAACTTCATAGCAAAGTACAAAGTTCGTTTTGGATGGACAAAGTTAGTTGAAATAGACAGTTTTTGCATAAAAACTCATTCCTGGTGGAACTTCATAGCAAAGTACAAAGTTCGTTTTGGATGGACGAATTAAGTTGAAATAGACAGTTTTTGTATGAAAACTCATTCCTGGTGGAACTTCATAGTAAAGTACAAAGTTCGTTTTGGATGGACAAAGTTAGTTGAAATAGACAGTTTTTGCATGAAAACTCATTCCAGGTGGAATTTCATAGCAAAGTACAAAGTTCGTTTTGGATTTACAAAGTTAGTTGAAATAGACAGTTTTTGCATAAAAACTCATTCCTGGTGGAACTTCATAGCAAAGTACAAAGTTCGTTTTGGATGGACGAATTAAGTTGAAATAGACAGTTTTTGCATAAAAACTCATTCCTGGTGGAACTTCATAGCAAAGTACAAAGTTCGTTTTGGATGGATCAATTTAGTTGAAATAGACAGTTTTTGCATGAAAACTCATTCCTGGTGGAACTTCATAGCAAAGTACAAAGTTCGTTTTGGATGGACAAAGTTAGTTGAAATAGACAGTTTTTGCATGAAAACTCATTCCTGGTGGAACTTCATAGCAAAGTACAAAGTTCGTTTTGGATGGACAAAGTTAGTTGAAATAGACAGTTTTTGCATGAAAACTCATTCCTGGTGGAACTTCATAGCAAAGTACAAAGTTCGTTTTGGATGGACAAAGTTAGTTGAAATAGACAGTTTTTGCATGAAAACTCATTCCTGGTGGAACTTCATAGCAAAGTACAAAGTTCGTTTTGGATGGACAAAGTTAGTTGAAATAGACAGTTTTTGCATGAAAACTCATTCGTGGTGGAACTTCATAGCAAAGTACAAAGTTCGTTTTGGATGGACGAATTAAGTTGAAATAGACAGTTTTTGCATAAAAACTCATTCCTGGTGGAACTTCATAGCAAAGTACAAAGTTCGTTTTGGATGGATCAATTTGGTTGAAATAGACAGTTTTTGCATGAAAACTCATTCCTGGTGGAACTTCATAGCAAAGTACAAAGTTCGTTTTGGATGGACAAAGTTAGTTGAAATAGACAGTTTTTGCATGAAAACTCATTCCTGGTGGAACTTCATAGCAAAGTACAAAGTTCGTTTTGGATGGACAAAGTTAGTTGAAATAGATAATTTTTGCATGAAAACTCATTCCTGGTGGAACTTCATAGCAAAGTACAAAGTTCGTTTTGGATGGACGAATTAAGTTGAAATAGACAGTTTTTGTATGAAAACTCATTCCTGGTGGAACTTCATAGTAAAGTACAAAGTTCGTTTTGGATGGATCAATTTAGTTGAAATAGACAGTTTTTGCATGAAAACTCATTCCTGGTGGAACTTCATAGCAAAGTACAAAGTTCGTTTTGGATGGACGAATTAAGTTGAAATAGACAGTTTTTGCATAAAAACTCATTCCAGGTGGAACTTCATAGCAAAGTACAAAGTTCGTTTTGGAATTACAAAGTTAGTTGAAATAGACAGTTTTTGCATGAAAACTCATTCCTGGTGGAACTTCATAGCAAAGTACAAAGTTCGTTTTGGATGGACGAATTAAGTTGAAATAGACAGTTTTTGCATAAAAACTCATTCCTGGTGGAACTTCATAGCAAAGTACAAAGTTCGTTTTGGATGGATCAATTTAGTTGAAATAGACAGTTTTTGCATGAAAACTCATTCCTGGTGGAACTTCATAGCAAAGTACAAAGTTCGTTTTGGATGGACAAAGTTAGTTGAAATAGACAGTTTTTGCATGAAAACTCATTCCTGGTGGAACTTCATAGCAAAGTACAAAGTTCGTTTTGGATGGACAAAGTTAGTTGAAATAGATAATTTTTGCATGAAAACTCATTCCTGGTGGAACTTCATAGCAAAGTACAAAGTTCGTTTTGGATGGACGAATTAAGTTGAAATAGACAGTTTTTGTATGAAAACTCATTCCTGGTGGAACTTCATAGTAAAGTACAAAGTTCGTTTTGGATGGATCAATTTAGTTGAAATAGACAGTTTTTGCATGAAAACTCATTCCTGGTGGAACTTCATAGCAAAGTACAAAGTTCGTTTTGGATGGACGAATTAAGTTGAAATAGACAGTTTTTGCATAAAAACTCATTCCTGGTGGAACTTCATAGCAAAGTACAAAGTTCGTTTTGGATGGACAAAGTTAGTTGAAATAGACAGTTTTTGCATGAAAACTCATTCCTGGTGGAACTTCATAGCAAAGTACAAAGTTCGTTTTGGATGGACAAAGTTAGTTGAAATAGACAGTTTTTGCATGAAAACTCATTCCTGGTGGAACTTCATAGCAAAGTACAAAGTTCGTTTTGGATGGACAAAGTTAGTTGAAATAGATAATTTTTGCATGAAAACTCATTCCTGGTGGAACTTCATAGCAAAGTACAAAGTTCGTTTTGGATGGACGAATTAAGTTGAAATAGACAGTTTTTGTATGAAAACTCATTCCTGGTGGAACTTCATAGCAAAGTACAAAGTTCGTTTTGGATGGACGAATTAAGTTGAAATAGACAGTTTTTGTATGAAAACTCATTCCTGGTGGAACTTCATAGTAAAGTACAAAGTTCGTTTTGGATGGACAAAGTTAGTTAAAATAGACAGTTTTTGCATGAAAACTCATTCCAGGTGGAACTTCATAGCAAAGTACAAAGTTCGTTTTGGATTTACAAAGTTAGTTGAAATAGACAGTTTTTGCATGAAAACTCATTCCTGGTGGAACTTCATAGCAAAGTACAAAGTTCGTTTTGGATGGACAAAGTTAGTTGAAATAGATAATTTTTGCATGAAAACTCATTCCTGGTGGAACTTCATAGCAAAGTACAAAGTTCGTTTTGGATGGATCAATTTAGTTGAAATAGACAGTTTTTGCATGAAAACTCATTCCTGGTGGAACTTCATAGCAAAGTACAAAGTTCGTTTTGGATGGACGAATTAAGTTGAAATAGACAGTTTTTGTATGAAAACTCATTCCTGGTGGAACTTCATAGCAAAGTACAAAGTTCGTTTTGGATGGACGAATTAAGTTGAAATAGACAGTTTTTGTATGAAAACTCATTCCTGGTGGAACTTCATAGTAAAGTACAAAGTTCGTTTTGGATGGACAAAGTTAGTTAAAATAGACAGTTTTTGCATGAAAACTCATTCCAGGTGGAACTTCATAGCAAAGTACAAAGTTCGTTTTGGATTTACAAAGTTAGTTGAAATAGACAGTTTTTGCATGAAAACTCATTCCTGGTGGAACTTCATAGCAAAGTACAAAGTTCGTTTTGGATGGACAAAGTTAGTTGAAATAGATAATTTTTGCATGAAAACTCATTCCTGGTGGAACTTCATAGCAAAGTACAAAGTTCGTTTTGGATGGATCAATTTAGTTGAAATAGACAGTTTTTGCATGAAAACTCATTCCTGGTGGAACTTCATAGCAAAGTACAAAGTTCGTTTTGGATGGACAAAGTTAGTTGAAATAGACAGTTTTTGCATGAAAACTCATTCCTGGTGGAACTTCATAGCAAAGTACAAAGTTCGTTTTGGATGGACAAAGTTAGTTGAAATAGATAATTTTTGCATGAAAACTCATTCCTGGTGGAACTTCATAGCAAAGTACAAAGTTCGTTTTGGATGGACGAATTAAGTTGAAATAGACAGTTTTTGTATGAAAACTAATTCCTGGTGGAACTTCATAGTAAAGTACAAAGTTCGTTTTGGATGGATCAATTTAGTTGAAATAGACAGTTTTTGCATGAAAACTCATTCCTGGTGGAACTTCATAGCAAAGTACAAAGTTCGTTTTGGATGGATCAATTTGGTTGAAATAGACAGTTTTTGCATGAAAACTCATTCCTGGTGGAACTTCATAGCAAAGTACAAAGTTCGTTTTGGATGGACAAAGTTAGTTGAAATAGATAATTTTTGCATGAAAACTCATTCCTGGTGGAACTTCATAGCAAAGTACAAAGTTCGTTTTGGATGGATCAATTTAGTTGAAATAGACAGTTTTTGCATGAAAACTCATTCCTGGTGGAACTTCATAGCAAAGTACAAAGTTCGTTTTGGATGGACAAAGTTAGTTGAAATAGACAGTTTTTGCATGAAAACTCATTCCTGGTGGAACTTCATAGCAAAGTACAAAGTTCGTTTTGGATGGACAAAGTTAGTTGAAATAGATAATTTTTGCATGAAAACTCATTCCTGGTGGAACTTCATAGCAAAGTACAAAGTTCGTTTTGGATGGACGAATTAAGTTGAAATAGACAGTTTTTGTATGAAAACTAATTCCTGGTGGAACTTCATAGCAAAGTACAAAGTTCGTTTTGGATGGACAAAGTTAGTTGAAATAGACAGTTTTTGCATGAAAACTCATTCCTGGTGGAACTTCATAGCAAAGTACAAAGTTCGTTTTGGATGGACAAAGTTAGTTGAAATAGACAGTTTTTGCATAAAAACTCATTCCAGGTGGAACTTCATAGCAAAGTACAAAGTTCGTTTTGGATGGACGAATTAAGTTGAAATAGACAGTTTTTGTATGAAAACTCATTCCTGGTGGAACTTCATAGCAAAGTACAAAGTTCGTTTTGGATGGACAAAGTTAGTTGAAATAGACAGTTTTTGCATGAAAACTCATTCCTGGTGGAACTTCATAGCAAAGTACAAAGTTCGTTTTGGATGGACAAAGTTAGTTGAAATAGACAGTTTTTGCATAAAAACTCATTCCTGGTGGAACTTCATAGCAAAGTACAAAGTTCGTTTTGGATGGATCAATTTAGTTGAAATAGACAGTTTTTGCATGAAAACTCATTCCTGGTGGAACTTCATAGCAAAGTACTAAGTTCGTTTTGGATGGACAAAGTTAGTTGAAATAGACAGTTTTTGCATGAAAACTCATTCCTGGTGGAACTTCATAGCAAAGTACAAAGTTCGTTTTGGATGGACGAATTAAGTTGAAATAGACAGTTTTTGCATGAAAACTCATTCCTGGTGGAACTTCATAGCAAAGTACAAAGTTCGTTTTGGATGGACAAAGTTAGTTGTAATTAACAGTTTTTGTATGAAAACTCATTCCTGGTGGAACTTCATATCAAAGTACAAAGTTCGTTTTGGATGGACAAAGTTAGTTGTAATTAACAGTTTTTGTATGAAAACACACTTCTGGTGGAACTTCATATCAAAGTACAAAGTTCGTTTTGGATGGACAAAGTTAATTGTAATTAACAGTTTTTGTATGAAAACACACTTCTGGTGGAACTTCATATCAAAGTACAAAGTTCGTTTTGGATGGACAAAGTTAGTTGTAATTAACAGTTTTTGTATGAAAACACACTTCTGGTGGAACTTCATAGCAAAGTACAAAGTTCGTTTTGGATGGACAAAGTTAGTTGTAATTAACAGTTTTTGTATGAAAACACACTTCTGGTGGAACTTCATATCAAAGTACAAAGTTCGTTTTGGATGGACAAAGTTAGTTGAAATAGACAGTTTTTGCATAAAAACTCATTCCTGGTGGAACTTCATAGCAAAGTACAAAGTTCGTTTTGGATGGACAAAGTTAGTTGAAATAGACAGTTTTTGCATGAAAACTCATTCCTGGTGGAACTTCATAGCAAAGTACAAAGTTCGTTTTGGATGGACGAATTAAGTTGAAATAGACAGTTTTTGCATGAAAACTCATTCCTGGTGGAACTTCATAGCAAAGTACAAAGTTCGTTTTGGATGGACGAATTAAGTTGAAATAGACAGTTTTTGCATAAAAACTCATTCCTGGTGGAACTTCATAGCAAAGTACAAAGTTCGTTTTGGATGGATCAATTTAGTTGAAATAGACAGTTTTTGCATGAAAACTCATTCCTGGTGGAACTTCATAGCAAAGTACAAAGTTCGTTTTGGATGGACAAAGTTAGTTGAAATAGACAGTTTTTGCATAAAAACTCATTCCTGGTGGAACTTCATAGCAAAGTACAAAGTTCGTTTTGGATGGACGAATTAAGTTGAAATAGACAGTTTTTGCATGAAAACTCATTCCTGGTGGAACTTCATAGCAAAGTACAAAGTTCGTTTTGGATGGATCAATTTAGTTGAAATAGACAGTTTTTGCATAAAAACTCATTCCTGGTGGAACTTCATAGCAAAGTACAAAGTTCGTTTTGGATGGATCAATTTAGTTGAAATAGACAGTTTTTGCATAAAAACTCATTCCTGGTGGAACTTCATAGCAAAGTACAAAGTTCGTTTTGGATGGACAAAGTTAGTTGAAATAGACAGTTTTTGCATGAAAACTCATTCCTGGTGGAACTTCATAGCAAAGTACAAAGTTCGTTTTGGATGGATCAATTTAGTTGAAATAGACAGTTTTTGCATAAAAACTCATTCCTGGTGGAACTTCATAGCAAAGTACAAAGTTCGTTTTGGATGGATCAATTTAGTTGAAATAGACAGTTTTTGCATAAAAACTCATTCCTGGTGGAACTTCATAGCAAAGTACAAAGTTCGTTTTGGATGGACAAAGTTAGTTGAAATAGACAGTTTTTGCATAAAAACTCATTCCTGGTGGAACTTCATAGCAAAGTACAAAGTTCGTTTTGGATGGACGAATTAAGTTGAAATAGACAGTTTTTGCATGAAAACTCATTCCTGGTGGAACTTCATAGCAAAGTACAAAGTTCGTTTTGGATGGACAAAGTTAGTTGAAATAGACAGTTTTTGCATAAAAACTCATTCCTGGTGGAACTTCATAGCAAAGTACAAAGTTCGTTTTGGATGGATCAATTTAGTTGAAATAGACAGTTTTTGCATGAAAACTCATTCCTGGTGGAACTTCATAGCAAAGTACAAAGTTCGTTTTGGATGGACAAAGTTAGTTGAAATAGACAGTTTTTGCATGAAAACTCATTCCTGGTGGAACTTCATAGCAAAGTACAAAGTTCGTTTTGGATGGACAAAGTTAGTTGAAATAGACAGTTTTTGCATAAAAACTCATTCCTGGTGGAACTTCATAGCAAAGTACAAAGTTCGTTTTGGATGGACGAATTAAGTTGAAATAGACAGTTTTTGTATGAAAACTCATTCCTGGTGGAACTTCATAGTAAAGTACAAAGTTCGTTTTGGATGGACAAAGTTAGTTGAAATAGACAGTTTTTGCATGAAAACTCATTCCAGGTGGAATTTCATAGCAAAGTACAAAGTTCGTTTTGGATTTACAAAGTTAGTTGAAATAGACAGTTTTTGCATAAAAACTCATTCCTGGTGGAACTTCATAGCAAAGTACAAAGTTCGTTTTGGATGGACGAATTAAGTTGAAATAGACAGTTTTTGCATAAAAACTCATTCCTGGTGGAACTTCATAGCAAAGTACAAAGTTCGTTTTGGATGGATCAATTTAGTTGAAATAGACAGTTTTTGCATGAAAACTCATTCCTGGTGGAACTTCATAGCAAAGTACAAAGTTCGTTTTGGATGGACAAAGTTAGTTGAAATAGACAGTTTTTGCATGAAAACTCATTCCTGGTGGAACTTCATAGCAAAGTACAAAGTTCGTTTTGGATGGACAAAGTTAGTTGAAATAGACAGTTTTTGCATGAAAACTCATTCCTGGTGGAACTTCATAGCAAAGTACAAAGTTCGTTTTGGATGGACAAAGTTAGTTGAAATAGACAGTTTTTGCATGAAAACTCATTCCTGGTGGAACTTCATAGCAAAGTACAAAGTTCGTTTTGGATGGACAAAGTTAGTTGAAATAGACAGTTTTTGCATGAAAACTCATTCGTGGTGGAACTTCATAGCAAAGTACAAAGTTCGTTTTGGATGGACGAATTAAGTTGAAATAGACAGTTTTTGCATAAAAACTCATTCCTGGTGGAACTTCATAGCAAAGTACAAAGTTCGTTTTGGATGGATCAATTTGGTTGAAATAGACAGTTTTTGCATGAAAACTCATTCCTGGTGGAACTTCATAGCAAAGTACAAAGTTCGTTTTGGATGGACAAAGTTAGTTGAAATAGACAGTTTTTGCATGAAAACTCATTCCTGGTGGAACTTCATAGCAAAGTACAAAGTTCGTTTTGGATGGACAAAGTTAGTTGAAATAGATAATTTTTGCATGAAAACTCATTCCTGGTGGAACTTCATAGCAAAGTACAAAGTTCGTTTTGGATGGACGAATTAAGTTGAAATAGACAGTTTTTGTATGAAAACTCATTCCTGGTGGAACTTCATAGTAAAGTACAAAGTTCGTTTTGGATGGATCAATTTAGTTGAAATAGACAGTTTTTGCATGAAAACTCATTCCTGGTGGAACTTCATAGCAAAGTACAAAGTTCGTTTTGGATGGACGAATTAAGTTGAAATAGACAGTTTTTGCATAAAAACTCATTCCAGGTGGAACTTCATAGCAAAGTACAAAGTTCGTTTTGGAATTACAAAGTTAGTTGAAATAGACAGTTTTTGCATGAAAACTCATTCCTGGTGGAACTTCATAGCAAAGTACAAAGTTCGTTTTGGATGGACGAATTAAGTTGAAATAGACAGTTTTTGCATAAAAACTCATTCCTGGTGGAACTTCATAGCAAAGTACAAAGTTCGTTTTGGATGGATCAATTTAGTTGAAATAGACAGTTTTTGCATGAAAACTCATTCCTGGTGGAACTTCATAGCAAAGTACAAAGTTCGTTTTGGATGGACAAAGTTAGTTGAAATAGACAGTTTTTGCATGAAAACTCATTCCTGGTGGAACTTCATAGCAAAGTACAAAGTTCGTTTTGGATGGACAAAGTTAGTTGAAATAGATAATTTTTGCATGAAAACTCATTCCTGGTGGAACTTCATAGCAAAGTACAAAGTTCGTTTTGGATGGACGAATTAAGTTGAAATAGACAGTTTTTGTATGAAAACTCATTCCTGGTGGAACTTCATAGTAAAGTACAAAGTTCGTTTTGGATGGATCAATTTAGTTGAAATAGACAGTTTTTGCATGAAAACTCATTCCTGGTGGAACTTCATAGCAAAGTACAAAGTTCGTTTTGGATGGACGAATTAAGTTGAAATAGACAGTTTTTGCATAAAAACTCATTCCTGGTGGAACTTCATAGCAAAGTACAAAGTTCGTTTTGGATGGACAAAGTTAGTTGAAATAGACAGTTTTTGCATGAAAACTCATTCCTGGTGGAACTTCATAGCAAAGTACAAAGTTCGTTTTGGATGGACAAAGTTAGTTGAAATAGACAGTTTTTGCATGAAAACTCATTCCTGGTGGAACTTCATAGCAAAGTACAAAGTTCGTTTTGGATGGACAAAGTTAGTTGAAATAGATAATTTTTGCATGAAAACTCATTCCTGGTGGAACTTCATAGCAAAGTACAAAGTTCGTTTTGGATGGACGAATTAAGTTGAAATAGACAGTTTTTGTATGAAAACTCATTCCTGGTGGAACTTCATAGCAAAGTACAAAGTTCGTTTTGGATGGACGAATTAAGTTGAAATAGACAGTTTTTGTATGAAAACTCATTCCTGGTGGAACTTCATAGTAAAGTACAAAGTTCGTTTTGGATGGACAAAGTTAGTTAAAATAGACAGTTTTTGCATGAAAACTCATTCCAGGTGGAACTTCATAGCAAAGTACAAAGTTCGTTTTGGATTTACAAAGTTAGTTGAAATAGACAGTTTTTGCATGAAAACTCATTCCTGGTGGAACTTCATAGCAAAGTACAAAGTTCGTTTTGGATGGACAAAGTTAGTTGAAATAGATAATTTTTGCATGAAAACTCATTCCTGGTGGAACTTCATAGCAAAGTACAAAGTTCGTTTTGGATGGATCAATTTAGTTGAAATAGACAGTTTTTGCATGAAAACTCATTCCTGGTGGAACTTCATAGCAAAGTACAAAGTTCGTTTTGGATGGACGAATTAAGTTGAAATAGACAGTTTTTGTATGAAAACTCATTCCTGGTGGAACTTCATAGCAAAGTACAAAGTTCGTTTTGGATGGACGAATTAAGTTGAAATAGACAGTTTTTGTATGAAAACTCATTCCTGGTGGAACTTCATAGTAAAGTACAAAGTTCGTTTTGGATGGACAAAGTTAGTTAAAATAGACAGTTTTTGCATGAAAACTCATTCCAGGTGGAACTTCATAGCAAAGTACAAAGTTCGTTTTGGATTTACAAAGTTAGTTGAAATAGACAGTTTTTGCATGAAAACTCATTCCTGGTGGAACTTCATAGCAAAGTACAAAGTTCGTTTTGGATGGACAAAGTTAGTTGAAATAGATAATTTTTGCATGAAAACTCATTCCTGGTGGAACTTCATAGCAAAGTACAAAGTTCGTTTTGGATGGATCAATTTAGTTGAAATAGACAGTTTTTGCATGAAAACTCATTCCTGGTGGAACTTCATAGCAAAGTACAAAGTTCGTTTTGGATGGACAAAGTTAGTTGAAATAGACAGTTTTTGCATGAAAACTCATTCCTGGTGGAACTTCATAGCAAAGTACAAAGTTCGTTTTGGATGGACAAAGTTAGTTGAAATAGATAATTTTTGCATGAAAACTCATTCCTGGTGGAACTTCATAGCAAAGTACAAAGTTCGTTTTGGATGGACGAATTAAGTTGAAATAGACAGTTTTTGTATGAAAACTAATTCCTGGTGGAACTTCATAGTAAAGTACAAAGTTCGTTTTGGATGGACAAAGTTAGTTAAAATAGACAGTTTTTGCATGAAAACTCATTCCTGGTGGAACTTCATAGCAAAGTACAAAGTTCGTTTTGGATGGACAAAGTTAGTTGAAATAGACAGTTTTTGCATGAAAACTCATTCCTGGTGGAACTTCATAGCAAAGTACAAAGTTCGTTTTGGATGGACAAAGTTAGTTGAAATAGATAATTTTTGCATGAAAACTCATTCCTGGTGGAACTTCATAGCAAAGTACAAAGTTCGTTTTGGATGGACGAATTAAGTTGAAATAGACAGTTTTTGTATGAAAACTCATTCCTGGTGGAACTTCATAGCAAAGTACAAAGTTCGTTTTGGATGGACGAATTAAGTTGAAATAGACAGTTTTTGTATGAAAACTCATTCCTGGTGGAACTTCATAGTAAAGTACAAAGTTCGTTTTGGATGGACAAAGTTAGTTAAAATAGACAGTTTTTGCATGAAAACTCATTCCAGGTGGAACTTCATAGCAAAGTACAAAGTTCGTTTTGGATTTACAAAGTTAGTTGAAATAGACAGTTTTTGCATGAAAACTCATTCCTGGTGGAACTTCATAGCAAAGTACAAAGTTCGTTTTGGATGGACAAAGTTAGTTGAAATAGATAATTTTTGCATGAAAACTCATTCCTGGTGGAACTTCATAGCAAAGTACAAAGTTCGTTTTGGATGGATCAATTTAGTTGAAATAGACAGTTTTTGCATGAAAACTCATTCCTGGTGGAACTTCATAGCAAAGTACAAAGTTCGTTTTGGATGGACGAATTAAGTTGAAATAGACAGTTTTTGTATGAAAACTCATTCCTGGTGGAACTTCATAGCAAAGTACAAAGTTCGTTTTGGATGGACGAATTAAGTTGAAATAGACAGTTTTTGTATGAAAACTCATTCCTGGTGGAACTTCATAGTAAAGTACAAAGTTCGTTTTGGATGGACAAAGTTAGTTAAAATAGACAGTTTTTGCATGAAAACTCATTCCAGGTGGAACTTCATAGCAAAGTACAAAGTTCGTTTTGGATTTACAAAGTTAGTTGAAATAGACAGTTTTTGCATGAAAACTCATTCCTGGTGGAACTTCATAGCAAAGTACAAAGTTCGTTTTGGATGGACAAAGTTAGTTGAAATAGATAATTTTTGCATGAAAACTCATTCCTGGTGGAACTTCATAGCAAAGTACAAAGTTCGTTTTGGATGGATCAATTTAGTTGAAATAGACAGTTTTTGCATGAAAACTCATTCCTGGTGGAACTTCATAGCAAAGTACAAAGTTCGTTTTGGATGGACAAAGTTAGTTGAAATAGACAGTTTTTGCATGAAAACTCATTCCTGGTGGAACTTCATAGCAAAGTACAAAGTTCGTTTTGGATGGACAAAGTTAGTTGAAATAGATAATTTTTGCATGAAAACTCATTCCTGGTGGAACTTCATAGCAAAGTACAAAGTTCGTTTTGGATGGACGAATTAAGTTGAAATAGACAGTTTTTGTATGAAAACTCATTCCTGGTGGAACTTCATAGTAAAGTACAAAGTTCGTTTTGGATGGACGAATTAAGTTGAAATAGACAGTTTTTGCATAAAAACTCATTCCTGGTGGAACTTCATAGCAAAGTACAAAGTTCGTTTTGGATTTACAAAGTTAGTTGAAATAGACAGTTTTTGCATGAAAACTCATTCCTGGTGGAACTTCATAGCAAAGTACAAAGTTCGTTTTGGATGGACAAAGTTAGTTGAAATAGACAGTTTTTGCATGAAAACTCATTCCAGGTGGAACTTCATAGCAAAGTACAAAGTTCGTTTTGGATTTACAAAGTTAGTTGAAATAGACAGTTTTTGCATGAAAACTCATTCCTGGTGGAACTTCATAGCAAAGTACAAAGTTCGTTTTGGATGGACGAATTAAGTTGAAATAGACAGTTTTTGCATAAAAACTCATTCCTGGTGGAACTTCATAGCAAAGTACAAAGTTCGTTTTGGATTTACAAAGTTAGTTGAAATAGACAGTTTTTGCATGAAAACTCATTCCTGGTGGAACTTCATAGCAAAGTACAAAGTTCGTTTTGGATGGACGAATTAAGTTGAAATAGACAGTTTTTGTATGAAAACTCATTCCTGGTGGAACTTCATAGCAAAGTACAAAGTTCGTTTTGGATGGACGAATTAAGTTGAAATAGACAGTTTTTGTATGAAAACTCATTCCTGGTGGAACTTCATAGCAAAGTACAAAGTTCGTTTTGGATGGACGAATTAAGTTGAAATAGACAGTTTTTGCATAAAAACTCATTCCTGGTGGAACTTCATAGCAAAGTACAAAGTTCGTTTTGGATGGACAAAGTTAGTTGAAATAGACAGTTTTTGCATGAAAACTCATTCCTGGTGGAACTTCATAGCAAAGTACAAAGTTCGTTTTGGATGGACAAAGTTAGTTGAAATAGACAGTTTTTGCATGAAAACTCATTCCTGGTGGAACTTCATAGCAAAGTACAAAGTTCGTTTTGGATGGACGAATTAAGTTGAAATAGACAGTTTTTGCATAAAAACTCATTCCTGGTGGAACTTCATAGCAAAGTACAAAGTTCGTTTTGGATGGATCAATTTAGTTGAAATAGACAGTTTTTGCATGAAAACTCATTCCTGGTGGAACTTCATAGCAAAGTACAAAGTTCGTTTTGGATGGACAAAGTTAGTTGAAATAGACAGTTTTTGCATGAAAACTCATTCCTGGTGGAACTTCATAGCAAAGTACAAAGTTCGTTTTGGATGGACAAAGTTAGTTGAAATAGATAATTTTTGCATGAAAACTCATTCCTGGTGGAACTTCATAGCAAAGTACAAAGTTCGTTTTGGATGGACGAATTAAGTTGAAATAGACAGTTTTTGTATGAAAACTCATTCCTGGTGGAACTTCATAGTAAAGTACAAAGTTCGTTTTGGATGGACAAAGTTAGTTAAAATAGACAGTTTTTGTATGAAAACTCATTCCTGGTGGAACTTCATAGCAAAGTACAAAGTTCGTTTTGGATGGACAAAGTTAGTTGAAATAGACAGTTTTTGCATGAAAACTCATTCCTGGTGGAACTTCATAGCAAAGTACAAAGTTCGTTTTGGATGGACAAAGTTAGTTGAAATAGACAGTTTTTGCATGAAAACTCATTCCAGGTGGAACTTCATAGCAAAGTACAAAGTTCGTTTTGGATTTACAAAGTTAGTTGAAATAGACAGTTTTTGCATGAAAACTCATTCCTGGTGGAACTTCATAGCAAAGTACAAAGTTCGTTTTGGATGGACGAATTAAGTTGAAATAGACAGTTTTTGCATAAAAACTCATTCCTGGTGGAACTTCATAGCAAAGTACAAAGTTCGTTTTGGATGGATCAATTTAGTTGAAATAGACAGTTTTTGCATGAAAACTCATTCCTGGTGGAACTTCATAGCAAAGTACAAAGTTCGTTTTGGATGGACAAAGTTAGTTGAAATAGACAGTTTTTGCATGAAAACTCATTCCTGGTGGAACTTCATAGCAAAGTACAAAGTTCGTTTTGGATGGACAAAGTTAGTTGAAATAGATAATTTTTGCATGAAAACTCATTCCTGGTGGAACTTCATAGCAAAGTACAAAGTTCGTTTTGGATGGACGAATTAAGTTGAAATAGACAGTTTTTGTATGAAAACTCATTCCTGGTGGAACTTCATAGTAAAGTACAAAGTTCGTTTTGGATGGACAAAGTTAGTTAAAATAGACAGTTTTTGCATGAAAACTCATTCCTGGTGGAACTTCATAGCAAAGTACAAAGTTCGTTTTGGATGGACGAATTAAGTTGAAATAGACAGTTTTTGTATGAAAACTCATTCCTGGTGGAACTTCATAGCAAAGTACAAAGTTCGTTTTGGATGGACGAATTAAGTTGAAATAGACAGTTTTTGTATGAAAACTCATTCCTGGTGGAACTTCATAGTAAAGTACAAAGTTCGTTTTGGATGGACAAAGTTAGTTAAAATAGACAGTTTTTGCATGAAAACTCATTCCAGGTGGAACTTCATAGCAAAGTACAAAGTTCGTTTTGGATTTACAAAGTTAGTTGAAATAGACAGTTTTTGCATGAAAACTCATTCCTGGTGGAACTTCATAGCAAAGTACAAAGTTCGTTTTGGATGGACAAAGTTAGTTGAAATAGACAGTTTTTGCATGAAAACTCATTCGTGGTGGAACTTCATAGCAAAGTACAAAGTTCGTTTTGGATGGACGAATTAAGTTGAAATAGACAGTTTTTGCATAAAAACTCATTCCTGGTGGAACTTCATAGCAAAGTACAAAGTTCGTTTTGGATGGATCAATTTGGTTGAAATAGACAGTTTTTGCATGAAAACTCATTCCTGGTGGAACTTCATAGCAAAGTACAAAGTTCGTTTTGGATGGACAAAGTTAGTTGAAATAGACAGTTTTTGCATGAAAACTCATTCCTGGTGGAACTTCATAGCAAAGTACAAAGTTCGTTTTGGATGGACAAAGTTAGTTGAAATAGATAATTTTTGCATGAAAACTCATTCCTGGTGGAACTTCATAGCAAAGTACAAAGTTCGTTTTGGATGGACGAATTAAGTTGAAATAGACAGTTTTTGTATGAAAACTCATTCCTGGTGGAACTTCATAGTAAAGTACAAAGTTCGTTTTGGATGGATCAATTTAGTTGAAATAGACAGTTTTTGCATGAAAACTCATTCCTGGTGGAACTTCATAGCAAAGTACAAAGTTCGTTTTGGATGGACGAATTAAGTTGAAATAGACAGTTTTTGCATAAAAACTCATTCCAGGTGGAACTTCATAGCAAAGTACAAAGTTCGTTTTGGATTTACAAAGTTAGTTGAAATAGACAGTTTTTGCATGAAAACTCATTCCTGGTGGAACTTCATAGCAAAGTACAAAGTTCGTTTTGGATGGACGAATTAAGTTGAAATAGACAGTTTTTGCATAAAAACTCATTCCTGGTGGAACTTCATAGCAAAGTACAAAGTTCGTTTTGGATGGATCAATTTAGTTGAAATAGACAGTTTTTGCATGAAAACTCATTCCTGGTGGAACTTCATAGCAAAGTACAAAGTTCGTTTTGGATGGACAAAGTTAGTTGAAATAGACAGTTTTTGCATGAAAACTCATTCCTGGTGGAACTTCATAGCAAAGTACAAAGTTCGTTTTGGATGGACAAAGTTAGTTGAAATAGATAATTTTTGCATGAAAACTCATTCCTGGTGGAACTTCATAGCAAAGTACAAAGTTCGTTTTGGATGGACGAATTAAGTTGAAATAGACAGTTTTTGTATGAAAACTCATTCCTGGTGGAACTTCATAGTAAAGTACAAAGTTCGTTTTGGATGGACAAAGTTAGTTAAAATAGACAGTTTTTGCATGAAAACTCATTCCTGGTGGAACTTCATAGCAAAGTACAAAGTTCGTTTTGGATTTACAAAGTTAGTTGAAATAGACAGTTTTTGCATGAAAACTCATTCCAGGTGGAACTTCATAGCAAAGTACAAAGTTCGTTGTGGATGGACAAAGTTAGTTGAAATAGACAGTTTTTGCATGAAAACTCATTCCAGGTGGAACTTCATAGCAAAGTACAAAGTTCGTTTTGGATTTACAAAGTTAGTTGAAATAGACAGTTTTTGCATGAAAACTCATTCCTGGTGGAACTTCATAGCAAAGTACAAAGTTCGTTTTGGATGGACGAATTAAGTTGAAATAGACAGTTTTTGTATGAAAACTCATTCCTGGTGGAACTTCATAGCAAAGTACAAAGTTCGTTTTGGATGGACGAATTAAGTTGAAATAGACAGTTTTTGTATGAAAACTCATTCCTGGTGGAACTTCATAGCAAAGTACAAAGTTCGTTTTGGATGGACGAATTAAGTTGAAATAGACAGTTTTTGCATAAAAACTCATTCCTGGTGGAACTTCATAGCAAAGTACAAAGTTCGTTTTGGATTTACAAAGTTAGTTGAAATAGACAGTTTTTGCATGAAAACTCATTCCTGGTGGAACTTCATAGCAAAGTACAAAGTTCGTTTTGGATGGACGAATTAAGTTGAAATAGACAGTTTTTGTATGAAAACTCATTCCTGGTGGAACTTCATAGCAAAGTACAAAGTTCGTTTTGGATGGACGAATTAAGTTGAAATAGACAGTTTTTGTATGAAAACTCATTCCTGGTGGAACTTCATAGCAAAGTACAAAGTTCGTTTTGGATGGATCAATTTAGTTGAAATAGACAGTTTTTGCATGAAAACTCATTCCTGGTGGAACTTCATAGCAAAGTACAAAGTTCGTTTTGGATTTACAAAGTTAGTTGAAATAGACAGTTTTTGCATGAAAACTCATTCCTGGTGGAACTTCATAGCAAAGTACAAAGTTCGTTTTGGATGGACGAATTAAGTTGAAATAGACAGTTTTTGTATGAAAACTCATTCCTGGTGGAACTTCATAGCAAAGTACAAAGTTCGTTTTGGATGGACGAATTAAGTTGAAATAGACAGTTTTTGTATGAAAACTCATTCCTGGTGGAACTTCATAGCAAAGTACAAAGTTCGTTTTGGATGGACGAATTAAGTTGAAATAGACAGTTTTTGTATGAAAACTCATTCCTGGTGGAACTTCATAGCAAAGTACAAAGTTCGTTTTGGATGGACGAATTAAGTTGAAATAGACAGTTTTTGTATGAAAACTCATTCCTGGTGGAACTTCATAGCAAAGTACAAAGTTCGTTTTGGATGGACGAATTAAGTTGAAATAGACAGTTTTTGCATAAAAACTCATTCCTGGTGGAACTTCATAGCAAAGTACAAAGTTCGTTTTGGATTTACAAAGTTAGTTGAAATAGACAGTTTTTGCATGAAAACTCATTCCAGGTGGAACTTCATAGCAAAGTACAAAGTTCGTTTTGGATTTACAAAGTTAGTTGAAATAGACAGTTTTTGCATGAAAACTCATTCCTGGTGGAACTTCATAGCAAAGTACAAAGTTCGTTTTGGATGGACGAATTAAGTTGAAATAGACAGTTTTTGTATGAAAACTCATTCCTGGTGGAACTTCATAGCAAAGTACAAAGTTCGTTTTGGATGGACGAATTAAGTTGAAATAGACAGTTTTTGCATGAAAACTCATTCCTGGTGGAACTTCATAGCAAAGTACAAAGTTCGTTTTGGATGGACGAATTAAGTTGAAATAGACAGTTTTTGCATAAAAACTCATTCCTGGTGGAACTTCATAGCAAAGTACAAAGTTCGTTTTGGATGGACGAATTAAGTTGAAATAGACAGTTTTTGCATGAAAACTCATTCCTGGTGGAACTTCATAGCAAAGTACAAAGTTCGTTTTGGATGGACGAATTAAGTTGAAATAGACAGTTTTTGTATGAAAACTCATTCCTGGTGGAACTTCATAGCAAAGTACAAAGTTCGTTTTGGATGGACGAATTAAGTTGAAATAGACAGTTTTTGTATGAAAACTCATTCCTGGTGGAACTTCATAGCAAAGTACAAAGTTCGTTTTGGATGGACGAATTAAGTTGAAATAGACAGTTTTTGCATAAAAACTCATTCCTGGTGGAACTTCATAGCAAAGTACAAAGTTCGTTTTGGATGGACAAAGTTAGTTGAAATAGACAGTTTTTGCATGAAAACTCATTCCTGGTGGAACTTCATAGCAAAGTACAAAGTTCGTTTTGGATGGACAAAGTTAGTTGAAATAGACAGTTTTTGCATGAAAACTCATTCCTGGTGGAACTTCATAGCAAAGTACAAAGTTCGTTTTGGATGGACGAATTAAGTTGAAATAGACAGTTTTTGCATAAAAACTCATTCCTGGTGGAACTTCATAGCAAAGTACAAAGTTCGTTTTGGATGGATCAATTTAGTTGAAATAGACAGTTTTTGCATGAAAACTCATTCCTGGTGGAACTTCATAGCAAAGTACAAAGTTCGTTTTGGATGGACAAAGTTAGTTGAAATAGACAGTTTTTGCATGAAAACTCATTCCTGGTGGAACTTCATAGCAAAGTACAAAGTTCGTTTTGGATGGACAAAGTTAGTTGAAATAGATAATTTTTGCATGAAAACTCATTCCTGGTGGAACTTCATAGCAAAGTACAAAGTTCGTTTTGGATGGACGAATTAAGTTGAAATAGACAGTTTTTGTATGAAAACTCATTCCTGGTGGAACTTCATAGTAAAGTACAAAGTTCGTTTTGGATGGACAAAGTTAGTTAAAATAGACAGTTTTTGCATGAAAACTCATTCCTGGTGGAACTTCATAGCAAAGTACAAAGTTCGTTTTGGATTTACAAAGTTAGTTGAAATAGACAGTTTTTGCATGAAAACTCATTCCTGGTGGAACTTCATAGCAAAGTACAAAGTTCGTTTTGGATGGACGAATTAAGTTGAAATAGACAGTTTTTGCATGAAAACTCATTCCTGGTGGAACTTCATAGCAAAGTACAAAGTTCGTTTTGGATGGATCAATTTAGTTGAAATAGACAGTTTTTGCATGAAAACTCATTCCTGGTGGAACTTCATAGCAAAGTACAAAGTTCGTTTTGGATGGACGAATTAAGTTGAAATAGACAGTTTTTGCATAAAAACTCATTCCTGGTGGAACTTCATAGCAAAGTACAAAGTTCGTTTTGGATGGACAAAGTTAGTTGAAATAGACAGTTTTTGCATGAAAACTCATTCCTGGTGGAACTTCATAGCAAAGTACAAAGTTCGTTTTGGATGGACAAAGTTAGTTGAAATAGACAGTTTTTGCATGAAAACTCATTCGTGGTGGAACTTCATAGCAAAGTACAAAGTTCGTTTTGGATGGACGAATTAAGTTGAAATAGACAGTTTTTGCATAAAAACTCATTCCTGGTGGAACTTCATAGCAAAGTACAAAGTTCGTTTTGGATGGATCAATTTGGTTGAAATAGACAGTTTTTGCATGAAAACTCATTCCTGGTGGAACTTCATAGCAAAGTACAAAGTTCGTTTTGGATGGACAAAGTTAGTTGAAATTGACAGTTTTTGCATGAAAACTCATTCCTGGTGGAACTTCATAGCAAAGTACAAAGTTCGTTTTGGATGGACAAAGTTAGTTGAAATAGACAGTTTTTGCATAAAAACTCATTCCTGGTGGAACTTCATAGCAAAGTACAAAGTTCGTTTTGGATGGACGAATTAAGTTGAAATAGACAGTTTTTGCATGAAAACTCATTCCTGGTGGAACTTCATAGCAAAGTACAAAGTTCGTTTTGGATGGATCAATTTAGTTGAAATAGACAGTTTTTGCATGAAAACTCATTCCTGGTGGAACTTCATAGCAAAGTACAAAGTTCGTTTTGGATGGACGAATTAAGTTGAAATAGACAGTTTTTGCATAAAAACTCATTCCTGGTGGAACTTCATAGCAAAGTACAAAGTTCGTTTTGGATGGACGAATTAAGTTGAAATAGACAGTTTTTGCATGAAAACTCATTCCTGGTGGAACTTCATAGCAAAGTACAAAGTTCGTTTTGGATGGACAAAGTTAGTTGAAATAGACAGTTTTTGCATGAAAACTCATTCCTGGTGGAACTTCATAGCAAAGTACAAAGTTCGTTTTGGATGGACAAAGTTAGTTGAAATAGACAGTTTTTGCATAAAAACTCATTCCTGGTGGAACTTCATAGCAAAGTACAAAGTTCGTTTTGGATGGACGAATTAAGTTGAAATAGACAGTTTTTGCATGAAAACTCATTCCTGGTGGAACTTCATAGCAAAGTACAAAGTTCGTTTTGGATGGACAAAGTTAGTTGAAATAGACAGTTTTTGCATGAAAACTCATTCCTGGTGGAACTTCATAGCAAAGTACAAAGTTCGTTTTGGATGGACGAATTAAGTTGAAATAGACAGTTTTTGCATAAAAACTCATTCCTGGTGGAACTTCATAGCAAAGTACAAAGTTCGTTTTGGATGGATCAATTTAGTTGAAATAGACAGTTTTTGCATAAAAACTCATTCCTGGTGGAACTTCATAGCAAAGTACAAAGTTCGTTTTGGATGGACAAAGTTAGTTGAAATAGACAGTTTTTGCATGAAAACTCATTCCTGGTGGAACTTCATAGCAAAGTACAAAGTTCGTTTTGGATGGATCAATTTAGTTGAAATAGACAGTTTTTGCATGAAAACTCATTCCTGGTGGAACTTCATAGCAAAGTACAAAGTTCGTTTTGGATGGACGAATTAAGTTGAAATAGACAGTTTTTGCATAAAAACTCATTCCTGGTGGAACTTCATAGCAAAGTACAAAGTTCGTTTTGGATGGATCAATTTAGTTGAAATAGACAGTTCTTGCATGAAAACTCATTCCTGGTGGAACTTCATAGCAAAGTACAAAGTTCGTTTTGGATGGACAAAGTTAGTTGAAATAGACAGTTTTTGCATGAAAACTCATTCCTGGTGGAACTTCATAGCAAAGTACAAAGTTCGTTTTGGATGGACAAAGTTAGTTGAAATAGACAGTTTTTGCATAAAAACTCATTCCTGGTGGAACTTCATAGCAAAGTACAAAGTTCGTTTTGGATGGACGAATTAAGTTGAAATAGACAGTTTTTGTATGAAAACTCATTCCTGGTGGAACTTCATAGTAAAGTACAAAGTTCGTTTTGGATGGACAAAGTTAGTTGAAATAGATAATTTTTGCATGAAAACTCATTCCTGGTGGAACTTCATAGCAAAGTACAAAGTTCGTTTTGGATGGACGAATTAAGTTGAAATAGACAGTTTTTGCATGAAAACTCATTCCTGGTGGAACTTCATAGCAAAGTACAAAGTTCGTTTTGGATGGATCAATTTAGTTGAAATAGACAGTTTTTGCATGAAAACTCATTCCTGGTGGAACTTCATAGCAAAGTACAAAGTTCGTTTTGGATGGACAAAGTTAGTTGAAATAGACAGTTTTTGCATGAAAACTCATTCCTGGTGGAACTTCATAGCAAAGTACAAAGTTCGTTTTGGATGGACAAAGTTAGTTGAAATAGACAGTTTTTGCATAAAAACTCATTCCTGGTGGAACTTCATAGCAAAGTACAAAGTTCGTTTTGGATGGACGAATTAAGTTGAAATAGACAGTTTTTGCATGAAAACTCATTCCTGGTGGAACTTCATAGCAAAGTACAAAGTTCGTTTTGGATGGATCAATTTAGTTGAAATAGACAGTTTTTGCATGAAAACTCATTCCTGGTGGAACTTCATAGCAAAGTACAAAGTTCGTTTTGGATGGACAAAGTTAGTTGAAATAGACAGTTTTTGCATGAAAACTCATTCCTGGTGGAACTTCATAGCAAAGTACAAAGTTCGTTTTGGATGGACAAAGTTAGTTGAAATAGACAGTTTTTGCATAAAAACTCATTCCTGGTGGAACTTCATAGCAAAGTACAAAGTTCGTTTTGGATGGACGAATTAAGTTGAAATAGACAGTTTTTGTATGAAAACTCATTCCTGGTGGAACTTCATAGTAAAGTACAAAGTTCGTTTTGGATGGACAAAGTTAGTTGAAATAGACAGTTTTTGCATGAAAACTCATTCCAGGTGGAACTTCATAGCAAAGTACAAAGTTCGTTTTGGATTTACAAAGTTAGTTGAAATAGACAGTTTTTGCATAAAAACTCATTCCTGGTGGAACTGCATAGCAAAGTACAAAGTTCGTTTTGGATGGACGAATTAAGTTCAAATAGACAGTTTTTGCATAAAAACTCATTCCTGGTGGAACTTCATAGCAAAGTACAAAGTTCGTTTTGGATGGATCAATTTAGTTGAAATAGACAGTTTTTGCATGAAAACTCATTCCTGGTGGAACTTCATAGCAAAGTACAAAGTTCGTTTTGGATGGACAAAGTTAGTTGAAATAGACAGTTTTTGCATGAAAACTCATTCCTGGTGGAACTTCATAGCAAAGTACAAAGTTCGTTTTGGATGGACAAAGTTAGTTGAAATAGACAGTTTTTGCATGAAAACTCATTCCTGGTGGAACTTCATAGCAAAGTACAAAGTTCGTTTTGGATGGACAAAGTTAGTTGAAATAGACAGTTTTTGCATGAAAACTCATTCCTGGTGGAACTTCATAGCAAAGTACAAAGTTCGTTTTGGATGGACAAAGTTAGTTGAAATAGATAATTTTTGCATGAAAACTCATTCCTGGTGGAACTTCATAGCAAAGTACAAAGTTCGTTTTGGATGGACGAATTAAGTTGAAATAGACAGTTTTTGCATGAAAACTCATTCCTGGTGGAACTTCATAGCAAAGTACAAAGTTCGTTTTGGATGGACGAATTAAGTTGAAATAGACAGTTTTTGCATGAAAACTCATTCCTGGTGGAACTTCATAGCAAAGTACAAAGTTCGTTTTGGATGGACAAAGTTAGTTGAAATAGACAGTTTTTGCATAAAAACTCATTCCTGGTGGAACTTCATAGCAAAGTACAAAGTTCGTTTTGGATGGACGAATTAAGTTGAAATAGACAGTTTTTGTATGAAAACTCATTCCTGGTGGAACTTCATAGTAAAGTACAAAGTTCGTTTTGGATGGACAAAGTTAGTTGAAATAGACAGTTTTTGCATGAAAACTCATTCCAGGTGGAACTTCATAGCAAAGTACAAAGTTCGTTTTGGATTTACAAAGTTAGTTGAAATAGACAGTTTTTGCATAAAAACTCATTCCTGGTGGAACTTCATAGCAAAGTACAAAGTTCGTTTTGGATGGACAAAGTTAGTTGAAATAGACAGTTTTTGCATAAAAACTCATTCCTGGTGGAACTTCATAGCAAAGTACAAAGTTCGTTTTGGATGGATCAATTTAGTTGAAATAGACAGTTTTTGCATGAAAACTCATTCCTGGTGGAACTTCATAGCAAAGTACAAAGTTCGTTTTGGATGGACAAAGTTAGTTGAAATAGACAGTTTTTGCATGAAAACTCATTCCTGGTGGAACTTCATAGCAAAGTACAAAGTTCGTTTTGGATGGACAAAGTTAGTTGAAATAGACAGTTTTTGCATGAAAACTCATTCCTGGTGGAACTTCATAGCAAAGTACAAAGTTCGTTTTGGATGGACAAAGTTAGTTGAAATAGACAGTTTGTGCATGAAAACTCATTCCTGGTGGAACTTCATAGCAAAGTACAAAGTTCGTTTTGGATGGACAAAGTTAGTTGAAATAGACAGTTTTTGCATGAAAACTCATTCGTGGTGGAACTTCATAGCAAAGTACAAAGTTCGTTTTGGATGGACGAATTAAGTTGAAATAGACAGTTTTTGCATAAAAACTCATTCCTGGTGGAACTTCATAGCAAAGTACAAAGTTCGTTTTGGATGGATCAATTTAGTTGAAATAGACAGTTTTTGCATGAAAACTCATTCCTGGTGGAACTTCATAGCAAAGTACAAAGTTCGTTTTGGATGGACAAAGTTAGTTGAAATAGACAGTTTTTGCATGAAAACTCATTCCTGGTGGAACTTCATAGCAAAGTACAAAGTTCGTTTTGGATGGACAAAGTTAGTTGAAATAGATAATTTTTGCATGAAAACTCATTCCTGGTGGAACTTCATAGCAAAGTACAAAGTTCGTTTTGGATGGACGAATTAAGTTGAAATAGACAGTTTTTGTATGAAAACTCATTCCTGGTGGAACTTCATAGTAAAGTACAAAGTTCGTTTTGGATGGATCAATTTAGTTGAAATAGACAGTTTTTGCATGAAAACTCATTCCTGGTGGAACTTCATAGCAAAGTACAAAGTTCGTTTTGGATGGACGAATTAAGTTGAAATAGACAGTTTTTGCATAAAAACTCATTCCAGGTGGAACTTCATAGCAAAGTACAAAGTTCGTTTTGGATTTACAAAGTTAGTTGAAATAGACAGTTTTTGCATGAAAACTCATTCCTGGTGGAACTTCATAGCAAAGTACAAAGTTCGTTTTGGATGGACGAATTAAGTTGAAATAGACAGTTTTTGCATAAAAACTCATTCCTGGTGGAACTTCATAGCAAAGTACAAAGTTCGTTTTGGATGGATCAATTTAGTTGAAATAGACAGTTCTTGCATGAAAACTCATTCCTGGTGGAACTTCATAGCAAAGTACAAAGTTCGTTTTGGATGGACAAAGTTAGTTGAAATAGACAGTTTTTGCATGAAAACTCATTCCTGGTGGAACTTCATAGCAAAGTACAAAGTTCGTTTTGGATGGACAAAGTTAGTTGAAATAGACAGTTTTTGCATAAAAACTCATTCCTGGTGGAACTTCATAGCAAAGTACAAAGTTCGTTTTGGATGGACGAATTAAGTTGAAATAGACAGTTTTTGTATGAAAACTCATTCCTGGTGGAACTTCATAGTAAAGTACAAAGTTCGTTTTGGATGGACAAAGTTAGTTGAAATAGATAATTTTTGCATGAAAACTCATTCCTGGTGGAACTTCATAGCAAAGTACAAAGTTCGTTTTGGATGGACGAATTAAGTTGAAATAGACAGTTTTTGCATGAAAACTCATTCCTGGTGGAACTTCATAGCAAAGTACAAAGTTCGTTTTGGATGGATCAATTTAGTTGAAATAGACAGTTTTTGCATGAAAACTCATTCCTGGTGGAACTTCATAGCAAAGTACAAAGTTCGTTTTGGATGGACAAAGTTAGTTGAAATAGACAGTTTTTGCATGAAAACTCATTCCTGGTGGAACTTCATAGCAAAGTACAAAGTTCGTTTTGGATGGACAAAGTTAGTTGAAATAGACAGTTTTTGCATAAAAACTCATTCCTGGTGGAACTTCATAGCAAAGTACAAAGTTCGTTTTGGATGGACGAATTAAGTTGAAATAGACAGTTTTTGTATGAAAACTCATTCCTGGTGGAACTTCATAGTAAAGTACAAAGTTCGTTTTGGATGGACAAAGTTAGTTGAAATAGACAGTTTTTGCATGAAAACTCATTCCAGGTGGAACTTCATAGCAAAGTACAAAGTTCGTTTTGGATTTACAAAGTTAGTTGAAATAGACAGTTTTTGCATAAAAACTCATTCCTGGTGGAACTTCATAGCAAAGTACAAAGTTCGTTTTGGATGGACGAATTAAGTTGAAATAGACAGTTTTTGCATAAAAACTCATTCCTGGTGGAACTTCATAGCAAAGTACAAAGTTCGTTTTGGATGGATCAATTTAGTTGAAATAGACAGTTTTTGCATGAAAACTCATTCCTGGTGGAACTTCATAGCAAAGTACAAAGTTCGTTTTGGATGGACAAAGTTAGTTGAAATAGACAGTTTTTGCATGAAAACTCATTCCTGGTGGAACTTCATAGCAAAGTACAAAGTTCGTTTTGGATGGACAAAGTTAGTTGAAATAGACAGTTTTTGCATGAAAACTCATTCCTGGTGGAACTTCATAGCAAAGTACAAAGTTCGTTTTGGATGGACAAAGTTAGTTGAAATAGACAGTTTTTGCATGAAAACTCATTCCTGGTGGAACTTCATAGCAAAGTACAAAGTTCGTTTTGGATGGACAAAGTTAGTTGAAATAGACAGTTTTTGCATGAAAACTCATTCGTGGTGGAACTTCATAGCAAAGTACAAAGTTCGTTTTGGATGGACGAATTAAGTTGAAATAGACAGTTTTTGCATAAAAACTCATTCCTGGTGGAACTTCATAGCAAAGTACAAAGTTCGTTTTGGATGGATCAATTTGGTTGAAATAGACAGTTTTTGCATGAAAACTCATTCCTGGTGGAACTTCATAGCAAAGTACAAAGTTCGTTTTGGATGGACAAAGTTAGTTGAAATAGACAGTTTTTGCATGAAAACTCATTCCTGGTGGAACTTCATAGCAAAGTACAAAGTTCGTTTTGGATGGACAAAGTTAGTTGAAATAGATAATTTTTGCATGAAAACTCATTCCTGGTGGAACTTCATAGCAAAGTACAAAGTTCGTTTTGGATGGACGAATTAAGTTGAAATAGACAGTTTTTGTATGAAAACTCATTCCTGGTGGAACTTCATAGTAAAGTACAAAGTTCGTTTTGGATGGATCAATTTAGTTGAAATAGACAGTTTTTGCATGAAAACTCATTCCTGGTGGAACTTCATAGCAAAGTACAAAGTTCGTTTTGGATTTACAAAGTTAGTTGAAATAGACAGTTTTTGCATAAAAACTCATTCCTGGTGGAACTTCATAGCAAAGTACAAAGTTCGTTTTGGATGGATCAATTTAGTTGAAATAGACAGTTTTTGCATGAAAACTCATTCCTGGTGGAACTTCATAGCAAAGTACAAAGTTCGTTTTGGATGGACAAAGTTAGTTGAAATAGACAGTTTTTGCATGAAAACTCATTCCTGGTGGAACTTCATAGCAAAGTACAAAGTTCGTTTTGGATGGACGAATTAAGTTGAAATAGACAGTTTTTGCATGAAAACTCATTCCTGGTGGAACTTCATAGCAAAGTACAAAGTTCGTTTTGGATGGACAAAGTTAGTTGAAATAGACAGTTTTTGCATAAAAACTCATTCCTGGTGGAACTTCATAGCAAAGTACAAAGTTCGTTTTGGATGGACGAATTAAGTTGAAATAGACAGTTTTTGTATGAAAACTCATTCCTGGTGGAACTTCATAGTAAAGTACAAAGTTCGTTTTGGATGGACAAAGTTAGTTGAAATAGACAGTTTTTGCATGAAAACTCATTCCAGGTGGAACTTCATAGCAAAGTACAAAGTTCGTTTTGGATTTACAAAGTTAGTTGAAATAGACAGTTTTTGCATAAAAACTCATTCCTGGTGGAACTTCATAGCAAAGTACAAAGTTCGTTTTGGATGGACGAATTAAGTTGAAATAGACAGTTTTTGCATAAAAACTCATTCCTGGTGGAACTTCATAGCAAAGTACAAAGTTCGTTTTGGATGGATCAATTTAGTTGAAATAGACAGTTTTTGCATGAAAACTCATTCCTGGTGGAACTTCATAGCAAAGTACAAAGTTCGTTTTGGATGGACAAAGTTAGTTGAAATAGACAGTTTTTGCATGAAAACTCATTCCTGGTGGAACTTCATAGCAAAGTACAAAGTTCGTTTTGGATGGACAAAGTTAGTTGAAATAGACAGTTTTTGCATGAAAACTCATTCCTGGTGGAACTTCATAGCAAAGTACAAAGTTCGTTTTGGATGGACAAAGTTAGTTGAAATAGACAGTTTTTGCATGAAAACTCATTCCTGGTGGAACTTCATAGCAAAGTACAAAGTTCGTTTTGGATGGACAAAGTTAGTTGAAATAGACAGTTTTTGCATGAAAACTCATTCGTGGTGGAACTTCATAGCAAAGTACAAAGTTCGTTTTGGATGGACGAATTAAGTTGAAATAGACAGTTTTTGCATAAAAACTCATTCCTGGTGGAACTTCATAGCAAAGTACAAAGTTCGTTTTGGATGGATCAATTTAGTTGAAATAGACAGTTTTTGCATGAAAACTCATTCCTGGTGGAACTTCATAGCAAAGTACAAAGTTCGTTTTGGATGGACAAAGTTAGTTGAAATAGACAGTTTTTGCATGAAAACTCATTCCTGGTGGAACTTCATAGCAAAGTACAAAGTTCGTTTTGGATGGACAAAGTTAGTTGAAATAGATAATTTTTGCATGAAAACTCATTCCTGGTGGAACTTCATAGCAAAGTACAAAGTTCGTTTTGGATGGACGAATTAAGTTGAAATAGACAGTTTTTGTATGAAAACTCATTCCTGGTGGAACTTCATAGTAAAGTACAAAGTTCGTTTCGGATGGATCAATTTAGTTGAAATAGACAGTTTTTGCATGAAAACTCATTCCTGGTGGAACTTCATAGCAAAGTACAAAGTTCGTTTTGGATGGACGAATTAAGTTGAAATAGACAGTTTTTGCATAAAAACTCATTCCAGGTGGAACTTCATAGCAAAGTACAAAGTTCGTTTTGGATTTACAAAGTTAGTTGAAATAGACAGTTTTTGCATGAAAACTCATTCCTGGTGGAACTTCATAGCAAAGTACAAAGTTCGTTTTGGATGGACGAATTAAGTTGAAATAGACAGTTTTTGCATAAAAACTCATTCCTGGTGGAACTTCATAGCAAAGTACAAAGTTCGTTTTGGATGGATCAATTTAGTTGAAATAGACAGTTTTTGCATGAAAACTCATTCCTGGTGGAACTTCATAGCAAAGTACAAAGTTCGTTTTGGATGGACAAAGTTAGTTGAAATAGACAGTTTTTGCATGAAAACTCATTCCTGGTGGAACTTCATAGCAAAGTACAAAGTTCGTTTTGGATGGACAAAGTTAGTTGAAATAGATAATTTTTGCATGAAAACTCATTCCTGGTGGAACTTCATAGCAAAGTACAAAGTTCGTTTTGGATGGACGAATTAAGTTGAAATAGACAGTTTTTGTATGAAAACTCATTCCTGGTGGAACTTCATAGCAAAGTACAAAGTTCGTTTTGGATGGATCAATTTAGTTGAAATAGACAGTTTTTGCATGAAAACTCATTCCTGGTGGAACTTCATAGCAAAGTACAAAGTTCGTTTTGGATTTACAAAGTTAGTTGAAATAGACAGTTTTTGCATAAAAACTCATTCCTGGTGGAACTTCATAGCAAAGTACAAAGTTCGTTTTGGATGGACGAATTAAGTTGAAATAGACAGTTTTTGCATGAAAACTCATTCCTGGTGGAACTTCATAGCAAAGTACAAAGTTCGTTTTGGATGGACGAATTAAGTTGAAATAGACAGTTTTTGCATGAAAACTCATTCCTGGTGGAACTTCATAGCAAAGTACAAAGTTCGTTTTGGATGGATCAATTTAGTTGAAATAGACAGTTTTTGCATGAAAACTCATTCCTGGTGGAACTTCATAGCAAAGTACAAAGTTCGTTTTGGATGGACAAAGTTAGTTGAAATAGACAGTTTTTGCATAAAAACTCATTCCTGGTGGAACTTCATAGCAAAGTACAAAGTTCGTTTTGGATGGACGAATTAAGTTGAAATAGACAGTTTTTGCATAAAAACTCATTCCTGGTGGAACTTCATAGCAAAGTACAAAGTTCGTTTTGGATGGATCAATTTAGTTGAAATAGACAGTTTTTGCATGAAAACTCATTCCTGGTGGAACTTCATAGCAAAGTACAAAGTTCGTTTTGGATGGACGAATTAAGTTGAAATAGACAGTTTTTGCATAAAAACTCATTCCTGGTGGAACTTCATAGCAAAGTACAAAGTTCGTTTTGGATGGATCAATTTAGTTGAAATAGACAGTTTTTGCATGAAAACTCATTCCTGGTGGAACTTCATAGCAAAGTACAAAGTTCGTTTTGGATGGACAAAGTTAGTTGAAATAGACAGTTTTTGCATGAAAACTCATTCCTGGTGGAACTTCATAGCAAAGTACAAAGTTCGTTTTGGATGGATCAATTTAGTTGAAATAGACAGTTTTTGCATGAAAACTCATTCCTGGTGGAACTTCATAGCAAAGTACAAAGTTCGTTTTGGATGGACGAATTAAGTTGAAATAGACAGTTTTTGCATGAAAACTCATTCCTGGTGGAACTTCATAGCAAAGTACAAAGTTCGTTTTGGATGGATCAATTTAGTTGAAATAGACAGTTCTTGCATGAAAACTCATTCCTGGTGGAACTTCATAGCAAAGTACAAAGTTCGTTTTGGATGGACAAAGTTAGTAGAAATAGACAGTTTTTGCATGAAAACTCATTCCTGGTGGAACTTCATAGCAAAGTACAAAGTTCGTTTTGGATGGACAAAGTTAGTTGAAATAGACAGTTTTTGCATAAAAACTCATTCCTGGTGGAACTTCATAGCAAAGTACAAAGTTCGTTTTGGATGGACGAATTAAGTTGAAATAGACAGTTTTTGTATGAAAACTCATTCCTGGTGGAACTTCATAGTAAAGTACAAAGTTCGTTTTGGATGGACAAAGTTAGTTGAAATAGATAATTTTTGCATGAAAACTCATTCCTGGTGGAACTTCATAGCAAAGTACAAAGTTCGTTTTGGATGGACGAATTAAGTTGAAATAGACAGTTTTTGCATGAAAACTCATTCCTGGTGGAACTTCATAGCAAAGTACAAAGTTCGTTTTGGATGGATCAATTTAGTTGAAATAGACAGTTTTTGCATGAAAACTCATTCCTGGTGGAACTTCATAGCAAAGTACAAAGTTCGTTTTGGATGGACAAAGTTAGTTGAAATAGACAGTTTTTGCATGAAAACTCATTCCTGGTGGAACTTCATAGCAAAGTACAAAGTTCGTTTTGGATGGACAAAGTTAGTTGAAATAGACAGTTTTTGCATAAAAACTCATTCCTGGTGGAACTTCATAGCAAAGTACAAAGTTCGTTTTGGATGGACGAAATAAGTTGAAATAGACAGTTTTTGTATGAAAACTCATTCCTGGTGGAACTTCATAGTAAAGTACAAAGTTCGTTTTGGATGGACAAAGTTAGTTGAAATAGACAGTTTTTGCATGAAAACTCATTCCAGGTGGAACTTCATAGCAAAGTACAAAGTTCGTTTTGGATTTACAAAGTTAGTTGAAATAGACAGTTTTTGCATAAAAACTCATTCCTGGTGGAACTTCATAGCAAAGTACAAAGTTCGTTTTGGATGGACGAATTAAGTTGAAATAGACAGTTTTTGCATAAAAACTCATTCCTGGTGGAACTTCATAGCAAAGTACAAAGTTCGTTTTGGATGGATCAATTTAGTTGAAATATACAGTTTTTGCATGAAAACTCATTCCTGGTGGAACTTCATAGCAAAGTACAAAGTTCGTTTTGGATGGACAAAGTTAGTTGAAATAGACAGTTTTTGCATGAAAACTCATTCCTGGTGGAACTTCATAGCAAAGTACAAAGTTCGTTTTGGATGGACAAAGTTAGTTGAAATAGACAGTTTTTGCATGAAAACTCATTCCTGGTGGAACTTCATAGCAAAGTACAAAGTTCGTTTTGGATGGACAAAGTTAGTTGAAATAGACAGTTTTTGCATGAAAACTCATTCCTGGTGGAACTTCATAGCAAAGTACAAAGTTCGTTTTGGATGGACAAAGTTAGTTGAAATAGACAGTTTTTGCATGAAAACTCATTCGTGGTGGAACTTCATAGCAAAGTACAAAGTTCGTTTTGGATGGACAAAGTTAGTTGAAATAGACAGTTTTTGCATGAAAACTCATTCCTGGTGGAACTTCATAGCAAAGTACAAAGTTCGTTTTGGATGGACAAAGTTAGTTGAAATAGATAATTTTTGCATGAAAACTCATTCCTGGTGGAACTTCATAGCAAAGTACAAAGTTCGTTTTGGATGGACGAATTAAGTTGAAATAGACAGTTTTTGTATGAAAACTCATTCCTGGTGGAACTTCATAGTAAAGTACAAAGTTCGTTTTGGATGGATCAATTTAGTTGAAATAGACAGTTTTTGCATGAAAACTCATTCCTGGTGGAACTTCATAGCAAAGTACAAAGTTCGTTTTGGATGGACGAATTAAGTTGAAATAGACAGTTTTTGCATAAAAACTCATTCCAGGTGGAACTTCATAGCAAAGTACAAAGTTCGTTTTGGATTTACAAAGTTAGTTGAAATAGACAGTTTTTGCATGAAAACTCATTCCTGGTGGAACTTCATAGCAAAGTACAAAGTTCGTTTTGGATGGACGAATTAAGTTGAAATAGACAGTTTTTGCATAAAAACTCATTCCTGGTGGAACTTCATAGCAAAGTACAAAGTTCGTTTTGGATGGATCAATTTAGTTGAAATAGACAGTTTTTGCATGAAAACTCATTCCTGGTGGAACTTCATAGCAAAGAACAAAGTTCGTTTTGGATGGACAAAGTTAGTTGAAATAGACAGTTTTTGCATGAAAACTCATTCCTGGTGGAACTTCATAGCAAAGTACAAAGTTCGTTTTGGATGGACAAAGTTAGTTGAAATAGATAATTTTTGCATGAAAACTCATTCCTGGTGGAACTTCATAGCAAAGTACAAAGTTCATTTTGGATGGACGAATTAAGTTGAAATAGACAGTTTTTGCATGAAAACTCATTCCTGGTGGAACTTCATAGTAAAGTACAAAGTTCGTTTTGGATGGATCAATTTAGTTGAAATAGACAGTTTTTGCATGAAAACTCATTCCTGGTGGAACTTCATAGCAAAGTACAAAGTTCGTTTTGGATTTACAAAGTTAGTTGAAATAGACAGTTTTTGCATAAAAACTCATTCCTGGTGGAACTTCATAGCAAAGTACAAAGTTCGTTTTGGATGGATCAATTTAGTTGAAATAGACAGTTTTTGCATGAAAACTCATTCCTGGTGGAACTTCATAGCAAAGTACAAAGTTCGTTTTGGATGGACAAAGTTAGTTGAAATAGACAGTTTTTGCATGAAAACTCATTCCTGGTGGAACTTCATAGCAAAGTACAAAGTTCGTTTTGGATGGACGAATTAAGTTGAAATAGACAGTTTTTGCATGAAAACTCATTCCTGGTGGAACTTCATAGCAAAGTACAAAGTTCGTTTGGATGGACAAAGTTAGTTGAAATAGACAGTTTTTGCATAAAAACTCATTCCTGGTGGAACTTCATAGCAAAGTACAAAGTTCGTTTTGGATGGACGAATTAAGTTGAAATAGACAGTTTTTGTATGAAAACTCATTCCTGGTGGAACTTCATAGTAAAGTACAAAGTTCGTTTTGGATGGACAAAGTTAGTTGAAATAGACAGTTTTTGCATGAAAACTCATTCCAGGTGGAACTTCATAGCAAAGTACAAAGTTCGTTTTGGATTTACAAAGTTAGTTGAAATAGACAGTTTTTGCATAAAAACTCATTCCTGGTGGAACTTCATAGCAAAGTACAAAGTTCGTTTTGGATGGACGAATTAAGTTGAAATAGACAGTTTTTGCATAAAAACTCATTCCTGGTGGAACTTCATAGCAAAGTACAAAGTTCGTTTTGGATGGATCAATTTAGTTGAAATAGACAGTTTTTGCATGAAAACCCATTCCTGGTGGAACTTCATAGCAAAGTACAAAGTTCGTTTTGGATGGACAAAGTTAGTTGAAATAGACAGTTTTTGCATGAAAACTCATTCCTGGTGGAACTTCATAGCAAAGTACAAAGTTCGTTTTGGATGGACAAAGTTAGTTGAAATAGATAATTTTTGCATGAAAACTCATTCCTGGTGGAACTTCATAGCAAAGTACAAAGTTCGTTTTGAATGGACAAAGTTAGTTGAAATAGACAGTTTTTGCATGAAAACTCATTCCTGGTGGAACTTCATAGCAAAGTACAAAGTTCGTTTTGGATGGACAAAGTTAGTTGAAATAGACAGTTTTTGCATGAAAACTCATTCGTGGTGGAACTTCATAGCAAAGTACAAAGTTCGTTTTGGATGGACGAATTAAGTTGAAATAGACAGTTTTTGCATAAAAACTCATTCCTGGTGGAACTTCATAGCAAAGTACAAAGTTCGTTTTGGATGGATCAATTTGGTTGAAATAGACAGTTTTTGCATGAAAACTCATTCCTGGTGGAACTTCATAGCAAAGTACAAAGTTCGTTTTGGATGGACAAAGTTAGTTGAAATAGACAGTTTTTGCATGAAAACTCATTCCTGGTGGAACTTCATAGCAAAGTACAAAGTTCGTTTTGGATGGACAAAGTTAGTTGAAATAGATAATTTTTGCATGAAAACTCATTCCTGGTGGAACTTCATAGTAAAGTACAAAGTTCGTTTTGGATGGATCAATTTAGTTGAAATAGACAGTTTTTGCATGAAAACTCATTCCTGGTGGAACTTCATAGCAAAGTACAAAGTTCGTTTTGGATGGACGAATTAAGTTGAAATAGACAGTTTTTGCATAAAAACTCATTCCAGGTGGAACTTCATAGCAAAGTACAAAGTTCGTTTTGGATTTACAAAGTTAGTTGAAATAGACAGTTTTTGCATGAAAACTCATTCCTGGTGGAACTTCATAGCAAAGTACAAAGTTCGTTTTGGATGGACGAATTAAGTTGAAATAGACAGTTTTTGCATAAAAACTCATTCCTGGTGGAACTTCATAGCAAAGTACAAAGTTCGTTTTGGATGGATCAATTTAGTTGAAATAGACAGTTTTTGCATGAAAACTCATTCCTGGTGGAACTTCATAGCAAAGTACAAAGTTCGTTTTGGATGGACAAAGTTAGTTGAAATAGACAGTTTTTGCATGAAAACTCATTCCTGGTGGAACTTCATAGCAAAGTACAAAGTTCGTTTTGGATGGACAAAGTTAGTTGAAATAGATAATTTTTGCATGAAAACTCATTCCTGGTGGAACTTTATAGCAAAGTACAAAGTTCGTTTTGGATGGACGAATTAAGTTGAAATAGACAGTTTTTGTATGAAAACTCATTCCTGGTGGAACTTCATAGTAAAGTACAAAGTTCGTTTTGGATGGATCAATTTAGTTGAAATAGACAGTTTTTGCATGAAAACTCATTCCTGGTGGAACTTCATAGCAAAGTACAAAGTTCGTTTTGGATTTACAAAGTTAGTTGAAATAGACAGTTTTTGCATAAAAACTCATTCCTGGTGGAACTTCATAGCAAAGTACAAAGTTCGTTTTGGATGGATCAATTTAGTTGAAATAGACAGTTTTTGCATAAAAACTCATTCCTGGTGGAACTTCATAGCAAAGTACAAAGTTCGTTTTGGATGGACAAAGTTAGTTGAAATAGACAGTTTTTGCATGAAAACTCATTCCTGGTGGAACTTCATAGCAAAGTACAAAGTTCGTTTTGGATGGACAAAGTTAGTTGAAATAGACAGTTTTTGCATAAAAACTCATTCCTGGTGGAACTTCATAGCAAAGTACAAAGTTCGTTTTGGATGGACGAATTAAGTTGAAATAGACAGTTTTTGCATGAAAACTCATTCCTGGTGGAACTTCATAGCAAAGTACAAAGTTCGTTTTGGATGGATCAATTTAGTTGAAATAGACAGTTTTTGCATGAAAACTCATTCCTGGTGGAACTTCATAGCAAAGTACAAAGATCGTTTTGGATGGACAAAGTTAGTTGAAATAGACAGTTTTTGCATGAAAACTCATTCCTGGTGGAACTTCATAGCAAAGTACAAAGTTCGTTTTGGATGGACGAATTAAGTTGAAATAGACAGTTTTTGCATAAAAACTCATTCCTGGTGGAACTTCATAGCAAAGTACAAAGTTCGTTTTGGATGGATCAATTTAGTTGAAATAGACAGTTTTTGCATGAAAACTCATTCCTGGTGGAACTTCATAGCAAAGTACAAAGTTCGTTTTGGATGGACAAAGTTAGTTGAAATAGACAGTTTTTGCATGAAAACTCATTCCTGGTGGAACTTCATAGCAAAGTACAAAGTTCGTTTTGGATGGATCAATTTAGTTGAAATAGACAGTTTTTGCATGAAAACTCATTCCTGGTGGAACTTCATAGCAAAGTACAAAGTTCGTTTTGGATGGACGAATTAAGTTGAAATAGACAGTTTTTGCATAAAAACTCATTCCTGGTGGAACTTCATAGCAAAGTACAAAGTTCGTTTTGGATGGATCAATTTAGTTGAAATAGACAGTTCTTGCATGAAAACTCATTCCTGGTGGAACCTCATAGCAAAGTACAAAGTTCGTTTTGGATGGACAAAGTTAGTTGAAATAGACAGTTTTTGCATGAAAACTCATTCCTGGTGGAACTTCATAGCAAAGTACAAAGTTCGTTTTGGATGGACAAAGTTAGTTGAAATAGACAGTTTTTGCATAAAAACTCATTCCTGGTGGAACTTCATAGCAAAGTACAAAGTTCGTTTTGGATGGACGAATTAAGTTGAAATAGACAGTTTTTGTATGAAAACTCATTCCTGGTGGAACTTCATAGTAAAGTACAAAGTTCGTTTTGGATGGACAAAGTTAGTTGAAATAGATAATTTTTGCATGAAAACTCATTCCTGGTGGAACTTCATAGCAAAGTACAAAGTTCGTTTTGGATGGACGAATTAAGTTGAAATAGACAGTTTTTGCATGAAAACTCATTCCTGGTGGAACTTCATAGCAAAGTACAAAGTTCGTTTTGGATGGATCAATTTAGTTGAAATAGACAGTTTTTGCATGAAAACTCATTCCTGGTGGAACTTCATAGCAAAGTACAAAGTTCGTTTTGGATGGACAAAGTTAGTTGAAATAGACAGTTTTTGCATGAAAACTCATTCCTGGTGGAACTTCATAGCAAAGTACAAAGTTCGTTTTGGATGGACAAAGTTAGTTGAAATAGACAGTTTTTGCATAAAAACTCATTCCTGGTGGAACTTCATAGCAAAGTACAAAGTTCGTTTTGGATGGACGAAATAAGTTGAAATAGACAGTTTTTGTATGAAAACTCATTCCTGGTGGAACTTCATAGTAAAGTACAAAGTTCGTTTTGGATGGACAAAGTTAGTTGAAATAGACAGTTTTTGCATGAAAACTCATTCCAGGTGGAACTTCATAGCAAAGTACAAAGTTCGTTTTGGATTTACAAAGTTAGTTGAAATAGACAGTTTTTGCATAAAAACTCATTCCTGGTGGAACTTCATAGCAAAGTACAAAGTTCGTTTTGGATGGACGAATTAAGTTGAAATAGACAGTTTTTGCATAAAAACTCATTCCTGGTGGAACTTCATAGCAAAGTACAAAGTTCGTTTTGGATGGATCAATTTAGTTGAAATAGACAGTTTTTGCATGAAAACTCATTCCTGGTGGAACTTCATAGCAAAGTACAAAGTTCGTTTTGGATGGACAAAGTTAGTTGAAATAGACAGTTTTTGCATGAAAACTCATTCCTGGTGGAACTTCATAGCAAAGTACAAAGTTCGTTTTGGATGGACAAAGTTAGTTGAAATAGACAGTTTTTGCATGAAAACTCATTCCTGGTGGAACTTCATAGCAAAGTACAAAGTCCGTTTTGGATGGACAAAGTTAGTTGAAATAGACAGTTTTTGCATGAAAACTCATTCCTGGTGGAACTTCATAGCAAAGTACAAAGTTCGTTTTGGATGGACGAATTAAGTTGAAATAGACAGTTTTTGCATAAAAACTCATTCCTGGTGGAACTTCATAGCAAAGTACAAAGTTCGTTTTGGATGGACAAAGTTAGTTGAAATAGACAGTTTTTGCATGAAAACTCATTCCTGGTGGAACTTCATAGCAAAGTACAAAGTTCGTTTTGGATGGACAAAGTTAGTTGAAATAGACAGTTTTTGCATGAAAACTCATTCCTGGTGGAACTTCATAGCAAAGTACAAAGTTCGTTTTGGATTTACAAAGTTAGTTGAAATAGACAGTTTTTGCATGAAAACTCATTCCTGGTGGAACTTCATAGCAAAGTACAAAGTTCGTTTTGGATGGATCAATTTAGTTGAAATAGACAGTTTTTGCATGAAAACTCATTCCTGGTGGAACTTCATAGCAAAGTACAAAGTTCGTTTTGGATGGACAAAGTTAGTTGAAATAGACAGTTTTTGCATGAAAACTCATTCCTGGTGGAACTTCATAGCAAAGTACAAAGTTCGTTTTGGATGGACGAATTAAGTTGAAATAGACAGTTTTTGCATAAAAACTCATTCCTGGTGGAACTTCATAGCAAAGTACAAAGTTCGTTTTGGATGGATCAATTTAGTTGAAATAGACAGTTTTTGCATGAAAACTCATTCCTGGTGGAACTTCATAGCAAAGTACAAAGTTCGTTTTGGATGGACAAAGTTAGTTGAAATAGATAATTTTTGCATGAAAACTCATTCCTGGTGGAACTTCATAGCAAAGTACAAAGTTCGTTTTGGATGGACGAATTAAGTTGAAATAGACAGTTTTTGCATGAAAACTCATTCCTGGTGGAACTTCATAGCAAAGTACAAAGTTCGTTTTGGATGGATCAATTTAGTTGAAATAGACAGTTTTTGCATGAAAATTCATTCCTGGTGGAACTTCATAGCAAAGTACAAAGTTCGTTTTGGATGGACAAAGTTAGTTGAAATAGACAGTTTTTGCATGAAAACTCATTCCTGGTGGAACTTCATAGCAAAGTACAAAGTTCGTTTTGGATGGACGAATTAAGTTGAAATAGACAGTTTTTGCATAAAAACTCATTCCTGGTGGAACTTCATAGCAAAGTACAAAGTTCGTTTTGGATGGATCAATTTAGTTGAAATAGACAGTTTTTGCATGAAAACTCATTCCTGGTGGAACTTCATAGCAAAGTACAAAGTTCGTTTTGGATGGACAAAGTTAGTTGAAATAGACAGTTTTTGCATGAAAACTCATTCCTGGTGGAACTTCATAGCAAAGTACAAAGTTCGTTTTGGATTTACAAAGTTAGTTGAAATAGACAGTTTTTGCATGAAAACTCATTCCTGGTGGAACTTCATAGCAAAGTACAAAGTTCGTTTTGGATGGACGAATTAAGTTGAAATAGACAGTTTTTGCATAAAAACTCATTCCTGGTGGAACTTCATAGCAAAGTACAAAGTTCGTTTTGGATGGATCAATTTAGTTGAAATAGACAGTTTTTGCATGAAAACTCATTCCTGGTGGAACTTCATAGCAAAGTACAAAGTTCGTTTTGGATGGACAAAGTTAGTTGAAATAGACAGTTTTTGCATGAAAACTCATTCCTGGTGGAACTTCATAGCAAAGTACAAAGTTCGTTTTGGATGGACAAAGTTAGTTGAAATAGATAATTTTTGCATGAAAACTCATTCCTGGTGGAACTTCATAGCAAAGTACAAAGTTCGTTTTGGATGGACGAATTAAGTTGAAATAGACAGTTTTTGTATGAAAACTCATTCCTGGTGGAACTTCATAGCAAAGTACAAAGTTCGTTTTGGATGGACAAATTTAGTTGAAATAGACAGTTTTTGCATGAAAACTCATTCCTGGTGGAACTTCATAGCAAAGTACAAAGTTCGTTTTGGATTTACAAAGTTAGTTGAAATAGACAGTTTTTGCATAAAAACTCATTCCTGGTGGAACTTCATAGCAAAGTACAAAGTTCGTTTTGGATGGACGAATTAAGTTGAAATAGACAGTTTTTGCATGAAAACTCATTCCTGGTGGAACTTCATAGCAAAGTACAAAGTTCGTTTTGGATGGACGAATTAAGTTGAAATAGACAGTTTTTGCATGAAAACTCATTCCTGGTGGAACTTCATAGCAAAGTACAAAGTTCGTTTTGGATGGATCAATTTAGTTGAAATAGACAGTTTTTGCATGAAAACTCATTCCTGGTGGAACTTCATAGCAAAGTACAAAGTTCGTTTTGGATGGACAAAGTTAGTTGAAATAGACAGTTTTTGCATAAAAACTCATTCCTGGTGGAACTTCATAGCAAAGTACAAAGTTCGTTTTGGATGGACGAATTAAGTTGAAATAGACAGTTTTTGCATGAAAACTCATTCCTGGTGGAACTTCATAGCAAAGTACAAAGTTCGTTTTGGATGGATCAATTTAGTTGAAATAGACAGTTTTTGCATGAAAACTCATTCCTGGTGGAACTTCATAGCAAAGTACAAAGTTCGTTTTGGATGGACGAATTAAGTTGAAATAGACAGTTTTTGCATAAAAACTCATTCCTGGTGGAACTTCATAGCAAAGTACAAAGTTCGTTTTGGATGGATCAATTTAGTTGAAATAGACAGTTTTTGCATGAAAACTCATTCCTGGTGGAACTTCATAGCAAAGTACAAAGTTCGTTTTGGATGGACAAAGTTAGTTGAAATAGACAGTTTTTGCATGAAAACTCATTCCTGGTGGAACTTCATAGCAAAGTACAAAGTTCGTTTTGGATGGATCAATTTCGTTGAAATAGACAGTTTTTGCATGAAAACTCATTCCTGGTGGAACTTCATAGCAAAGTACAAAGTTCGTTTTGGATGGACGAATTAAGTTGAAATAGACAGTTTTTGCATAAAAACTCATTCCTGGTGGAACTTCATAGCAAAGTACAAAGTTCGTTTTGGATGGATCAATTTAGTTGAAATAGACAGTTCTTGCATGAAAACTCATTCCTGGTGGAACTTCATAGCAAAGTACAAAGTTCGTTTTGGATGGACAAAGTTAGTTGAAATAGACAGTTTTTGCATGAAAACTCATTCCTGGTGGAACTTCATAGCAAAGTACAAAGTTCGTTTTGGATGGACAAAGTTAGTTGAAATAGACAGTTTTTGCATAAAAACTCATTCCTGGTGGAACTTCATAGCAAAGTACAAAGTTCGTTTTGGATGAACAAAGTTAGTTGAAATAGACAGTTTTTGCATGAAAACTCATTCCTGGTGGAACTTCATAGCAAAGTACAAAGTTCGTTTTGGATGGACAAAGTTAGTTGAAATAGACAGTTTTTGCATGAAAACTCATTCCAGGTGGAACTTCATAGCAAAGTACAAAGTTCGTTTTGGATGGACAAAGTTAGTTGAAATAGACAGTTTTTGCATAAAAACTCATTCCTGGTGGAACTTCATAGCAAAGTACAAAGTTCGTTTTGGATGGACAAAGTTAGTTGAAATAGACAGTTTTTGCATGAAAACTCATTCCAGGTGGAACTTCATAGCAAAGTACAAAGTTCGTTTTGGATGGATCAATTTAGTTGAAATAGACAGTTTTTGCATGAAAACTCATTCCTGGTGGAACTTCATAGCAAAGTACAAAGTTCGTTTTGGATGAACAAAGTTAGTTGAAATAGACAGTTTTTGCATAAAAACTCATTCCTGGTGGAACTTCATAGCAAAGTACAAAGTTCGTTTTGGATGGACGAATTAAGTTGAAATAGACAGTTTTTGCATGAAAACTCATTCCAGGTGGAACTTCATAGCAAAGTACAAAGTTCGTTTTGGATGGACGATTTAAGTTGAAATAGACAGTTTTTGTATGAAAACTCATTCCTGGTGGAACTTCATAGCAAAGTACAAAGTTCGTTTTGGATGGACAAAGTTAGTTGAAATAGACAGTTTTTGCATAAAAACTCATTCCTGGTGGAACTTCATAGCAAAGTACAAAGTTCGTTTTGGATGGACAAAGTTAGTTGAAATAGACAGTTTTTGCATGAAAACTCATTCCAGGTGGAACTTCATAGCAAAGTACAAAGTTCGTTTTGGATGGATCAATTTAGTTGAAATAGACAGTTTTTGCATGAAAACTCATTCCTGGTGGAACTTCATAGCAAAGTACAAAGTTCGTTTTGGATGGACAAAGTTAGTTGAAATAGACAGTTTTTTGCATAAAAACTCATTCCTGGTGGAACTTCATAGCAAAGTACAAAGTTCGTTTTGGATGGACGAATTAAGTTGAAATAGACAGTTTTTGCATGAAAACTCATTCCTGGTGGAACTTCATAGCAAAGTACAAAGTTCGTTTTGGATGGACAAAGTTAGTTGAAATAGACAGTTTTTGCATGAAAACTCATTCCTGGTGGAACTTCATAGCAAAGTACAAAGTTCGTTTTGGATGGACAAAGTTAGTTGAAATAGACAGTTTTTGCATGAAAACTCATTCCAGGTGGAACTTCATAGCAAAGTACAAAGTTCGTTTTGGATGGACAAAGTTAGTTGAAATAGACAGTTTTTGCATGAAAACTCATTCCTGGTGGAACTTCATAGCAAAGTACAAAGTTCGTTTTGGATGGACAAAGTTAGTTGAAATAGACAGTTTTTGCATGAAAACTCATTCCTGGTGGAACTTCATAGCAAAGTACAAAGTTCGTTTAGGATGGACAAAGTTAGTTGAAATAGACAGTTTTTGCATAAAAACTCATTCCTGGTGGAACTTTCATAGCAAAGTACAAAGTTCGTTTTGGATGAACAAAGTTAGTTGAAATAGACAGTTTTTGCATGAAAACTCATTCCTGGTGGAACTTCATAGCAAAGTACAAAGTTCGTTTTTGATGGACAAAGTTAGTTGAAATAGACAGTTTTTGCATGAAAACTCATTCCAGGTGGAACTTCATAGCAAAGTACAAAGTTCGTTTTGGATGGACGAATTAAGTTGAAATAGACAGTTTTTGCATGAAAACTCATTCCTGGTGGAACTTCATAGCAAAGTACAAAGTTCGTTTTGGATGGACAAAGTTAGTTGAAATAGACAGTTTTTGCATGAAAACTCATTCCAGGTGGAACTTCATAGCAAAGTACAAAGTTCGTTTTGGATGGATCAATTTAGTTGAAATAGACAGTTTTTGCATGAAAACTCATTCCTGGTGGAACTTCATAGCAAAGTACAAAGTTCGTTTTGGATGGACAAAGTTAGTTGAAATAGACAGTTTTTGCATAAAAACTCATTCCTGGTGGAACTTCATAGCAAAGTACAAAGTTCGTTTTGGATGGACGAATTAAGTTGAAATAGACAGTTTTTGCATGAAAACTCATTCCTGGTGGAACTTCATAGCAAAGTACAAAGTTCGTTTTGGATGGACAAAGTTAGTTGAAATAGACAGTTTTTGCATGAAAACTCATTCCAGGTGGAACTTCATAGCAAAGTACAAAGTTCGTTTTGGATGGACAAAGTTAGTTGAAATAGACAGTTTTTGCATAAAAACTCATTCCTGGTGGAACTTCATAGCAAAGTACAAAGTTCGTTTTGGATGGACAAAGTTAGTTGAAATAGACAGTTTTTGCATGAAAACTCATTCCAGGTGGAACTTCATAGCAAAGTACAAAGTTCGTTTTGGATGGATCAATTTAGTTGAAATAGACAGTTTTTGCATGAAAACTCATTCCTGGTGGAACTTCATAGCAAAGTACAAAGTTCGTTTTGGATGAACAAAGTTAGTTGAAATAGACAGTTTTTGCATAAAAACTCATTCCTGGTGGAACTTCATAGCAAAGTACAAAGTTCGTTTTGGATGGACGAATTAAGTTGAAATAGACAGTTTTTGCATGAAAACTCATTCCAGGTGGAACTTCATAGCAAAGTACAAAGTTCGTTTTGGATGGATCAATTTAGTTGAAATAGACAGTTTTTGCATGAAAACTCATTCCTGGTGGAACTTCATAGCAAAGTACAAAGTTCGTTTTGGATGGACAAAGTTAGTTGAAATAGACAGTTTTTGCATGAAAACTCATTCCTGGTGGAACTTCATAGCAAAGTACAAAGTTCGTTTTGGATGGACAAAGTTAGTTGAAATAGACAGTTTTTGCATAAAAACTCATTCCTGGTGGAACTTCATAGCAAAGTACAAAGTTCGTTTTGGATGGACGATTTAAGTTGAAATAGACAGTTTTTGTATGAAAACTCATTCCTGGTGGAACTTCATAGCAAAGTACAAAGTTCGTTTTGGATGGACAAAGTTAGTTGAAATAGACAGTTTTTGCATGAAAACTCATTCCAGGTGGAACTTCATAGCAAAGTACAAAGTTCGTTTTGGATGGACAAAGTTAGTTGAAATAGACAGTTTTTGCATAAAAACTCATTCCTGGTGGAACTTCATAGCAAAGTACAAAGTTCGTTTTGGATGGACAAAGTTAGTTGAAATAGACAGTTTTTGCATGAAAACTCATTCCAGGTGGAACTTCATAGCAAAGTACAAAGTTCGTTTTGGATGGATCAATTTAGTTGAAATAGACAGTTTTTGCATGAAAACTCATTCCTGGTGGAACTTCATAGCAAAGTACAAAGTTCGTTTTGGATGGACAAAGTTAGTTGAAATAGACAGTTTTTGCATAAAAACTCATTCCTGGTGGAACTTCATAGCAAAGTACAAAGTTCGTTTTGGATGGACGAATTAAGTTGAAATAGACAGTTTTTGCATGAAAACTCATTCCTGGTGGAACTTCATAGCAAAGTACAAAGTTCGTTTTGGATGGACAAAGTTAGTTGAAATAGACAGTTTTTGCATGAAAACTCATTCCTGGTGGAACTTCATAGCAAAGTACAAAGTTCGTTTTGGATGGACAAAGTTAGTTGAAATAGACAGTTTTTGCATGAAAACTCATTCCAGGTGGAACTTCATAGCAAAGTACAAAGTTCGTTTTGGATGGACAAAGTTAGTTGAAATAGACAGTTTTTGCATGAAAACTCATTCCTGGTGGAACTTCATAGCAAAGTACAAAGTTCGTTTTGGATGGACAAAGTTAGTTGAAATAGACAGTTTTTGCATGAAAACTCATTCCTGGTGGAACTTCATAGCAAAGTACAAAGTTCGTTTAGGATGGACAAAGTTAGTTGAAATAGACAGTTTTTGCATAAAAACTCATTCCTGGTGGAACTTTCATAGCAAAGTACAAAGTTCGTTTTGGATGAACAAAGTTAGTTGAAATAGACAGTTTTTGCATGAAAACTCATTCCTGGTGGAACTTCATAGCAAAGTACAAAGTTCGTTTTTGATGGACAAAGTTAGTTGAAATAGACAGTTTTTGCATGAAAACTCATTCCAGGTGGAACTTCATAGCAAAGTACAAAGTTCGTTTTGGATGGACGAATTAAGTTGAAATAGACAGTTTTTGCATGAAAACTCATTCCTGGTGGAACTTCATAGCAAAGTACAAAGTTCGTTTTGGATGGACAAAGTTAGTTGAAATAGACAGTTTTTGCATGAAAACTCATTCCTGGTGGAACTTCATAGCAAAGTACAAAGTTCGTTTTGGATGGACAAAGTTAGTTGAAATAGACAGTTTTTGCATGAAAACTCATTCCTGGTGGAACTTCATAGCAAAGTACAAAGTTCGTTTTGGATGAACAAAGTTAGTTGAAATAGACAGTTTTTGCATGAAAACTCATTCCAGGTGGAACTTCATAGCAAAGTACAAAGTTCGTTTTGGATGGATCAATTTAGTTGAAATAGACAGTTTTTGCATGAAAACTCATTCCTGGTGGAACTTCATAGCAAAGTACAAAGTTCGTTTTGGATGGACGAATTAAGTTGAAATAGACAGTTTTTGCATGAAAACTCATTCCTGGTGGAACTTCATAGCAAAGTACAAAGTTCGTTTTTGATGGACAAAGTTAGTTGAAATAGACAGTTTTTGCATGAAAACTCATTCCAGGTGGAACTTCATAGCAAAGTACAAAGTTCGTTTTGGATGGACGAATTAAGTTGAAATAGACAGTTTTTGCATGAAAACTCATTCCAGGTGGAACTTCATAGCAAAGTACAAAGTTCGTTTTGGATGGATCAATTTAGTTGAAATAGACAGTTTTTGCATGAAAACTCATTCCTGGTGGAACTTCATAGCAAAGTACAAAGTTCGTTTTGGATGGACAAAGTTAGTTGAAATAGACAGTTTTTGCATGAAAACTCATTCCTGGTGGAACTTCATAGCAAAGTACAAAGTTCGTTTTGGATGAACAAAGTTAGTTGAAATAGACAGTTTTTGCATGAAAACTCATTCCAGGTGGAACTTCATAGCAAAGTACAAAGTTCGTTTTGGATGGATCAATTTAGTTGAAATAGACAGTTTTTGCATGAAAACTCATTCCTGGTGGAACTTCATAGCAAAGTACAAAGTTCGTTTTGGATGGACGAATTAAGTTGAAATAGATAATTTTTGCATGAAAACTCATTCCTGGTGGAACTTCATAGCAAAGTACAAAGTTCGTTTTGGATGGACAAAGTTAGTTGAAATAGACAGTTTTTGCATGAAAACTCATTCCTGGTGGAACTTCATAGCAAAGTACAAAGTTCGTTTTGGATGGACAAAGTTAGTTGAAATAGACAGTTTTTGCATAAAAACTCATTCCTGGTGGAACTTCATAGCAAAGTACAAAGTTCGTTTTGGATGGACAAAGTTAGTTGAAATAGACAGTTTTTGCATGAAAACTCATTCCAGGTGGAACTTCATAGCAAAGTACAAAGTTCGTTTTGGATGGATCAATTTAGTTGAAATAGACAGTTTTTGCATGAAAACTCATTCCTGGTGGAACTTCATAGCAAAGTACAAAGTTCGTTTTGGATGGACAAAGTTAGTTGAAATAGACAGTTTTTGCATGAAAACTCATTCCTGGTGGAACTTCATAGCAAAGTACAAAGTTCGTTTTGGATGGACAAAGTTAGTTGAAATAGACAGTTTTTGCATGAAAACTCATTCCTGGTGGAACTTCATAGCAAAGTACAAAGTTCGTTTTGGATGGACAAAGTTAGTTGAAATAGACAGTTTTTGCATGAAAACTCATTCCAGGTGGAACTTCATAGCAAAGTACAAAGTTCGTTTTGGATGGATCAATTTAGTTGAAATAGACAGTTTTTGCATGAAAACTCATTCCTGGTGGAACTTCATAGCAAAGTACAAAGTTCGTTTTGGATGGACAAAGTTAGTTGAAATAGACAGTTTTTGCATGAAAACTCATTCCTGGTGGAACTTCATAGCAAAGTACAAAGTTCGTTTTGGATGGACAAAGTTAGTTGAAATAGACAGTTTTTGCATAAAAACTCATTCCTGGTGGAACTTCATAGCAAAGTACAAAGTTCGTTTTGGATGGACAAAGTTAGTTGAAATAGACAGTTTTTGCATGAAAACTCATTCCAGGTGGAACTTCATAGCAAAGTACAAAGTTCGTTTTGGATGGATCAATTTAGTTGAAATAGACAGTTTTTGCATGAAAACTCATTCCTGGTGGAACTTCATAGCAAAGTACAAAGTTCGTTTTGGATGGACGAATTAAGTTGAAATAGACAGTTTTTGCATGAAAACTCATTCCTGGTGGAACTTCATAGCAAAGTACAAAGTTCGTTTTGGATGGACGAATTAAGTTGAAATAGACAGTTTTTGTATGAAAACTCATTCCTGGTGGAACTTCATAGCAAAGTACAAAGTTCGTTTTGGATGGACAAATTTAGTTGAAATAGACAGTTTTTGCATGAAAACTCATTCCTGGTGGAACTTCATAGCAAAGTACAAAGTTCGTTTTGGATTTACAAAGTTAGTTGAAATAGACAGTTTTTGCATAAAAACTCATTCCTGGTGGAACTTCATAGCAAAGTACAAAGTTCGTTTTGGATGGACGAATTAAGTTGAAATAGACAGTTTTTGCATGAAAACTCATTCCTGGTGGAACTTCATAGCAAAGTACAAAGTTCGTTTTGGATGGACGAATTAAGTTGAAATAGACAGTTTTTGCATGAAAACTCATTCCTGGTGGAACTTCATAGCAAAGTACAAAGTTCGTTTTGGATGGATCAATTTAGTTGAAATAGACAGTTTTTGCATGAAAACTCATTCCTGGTGGAACTTCATAGCAAAGTACAAAGTTCGTTTTGGATGGACAAAGTTAGTTGAAATAGACAGTTTTTGCATAAAAACTCATTCCTGGTGGAACTTCATAGCAAAGTACAAAGTTCGTTTTGGATGGACGAATTAAGTTGAAATAGACAGTTTTTGCATGAAAACTCATTCCTGGTGGAACTTCATAGCAAAGTACAAAGTTCGTTTTGGATGGATCAATTTAGTTGAAATAGACAGTTTTTGCATGAAAACTCATTCCTGGTGGAACTTCATAGCAAAGTACAAAGTTCGTTTTGGATGGACGAATTAAGTTGAAATAGACAGTTTTTGCATAAAAACTCATTCCTGGTGGAACTTCATAGCAAAGTACAAAGTTCGTTTTGGATGGATCAATTTAGTTGAAATAGACAGTTTTTGCATGAAAACTCATTCCTGGTGGAACTTCATAGCAAAGTACAAAGTTCGTTTTGGATGGACAAAGTTAGTTGAAATAGACAGTTTTTGCATGAAAACTCATTCCTGGTGGAACTTCATAGCAAAGTACAAAGTTCGTTTTGGATGGATCAATTTAGTTGAAATAGACAGTTTTTGCATGAAAACTCATTCCTGGTGGAACTTCATAGCAAAGTACAAAGTTCGTTTTGGATGGACGAATTAAGTTGAAATAGACAGTTTTTGCATAAAAACTCATTCCTGGTGGAACTTCATAGCAAAGTACAAAGTTCGTTTTGGATGGATCAATTTAGTTGAAATAGACAGTTCTTGCATGAAAACTCATTCCTGGTGGAACTTCATAGCAAAGTACAAAGTTCGTTTTGGATGGACAAAGTTAGTTGAAATAGACAGTTTTTGCATGAAAACTCATTCCTGGTGGAACTTCATAGCAAAGTACAAAGTTCGTTTTGGATGGACAAAGTTAGTTGAAATAGACAGTTTTTGCATAAAAACTCATTCCTGGTGGAACTTCATAGCAAAGTACAAAGTTCGTTTTGGATGAACAAAGTTAGTTGAAATAGACAGTTTTTGCATGAAAACTCATTCCTGGTGGAACTTCATAGCAAAGTACAAAGTTCGTTTTGGATGGACAAAGTTAGTTGAAATAGACAGTTTTTGCATGAAAACTCATTCCAGGTGGAACTTCATAGCAAAGTACAAAGTTCGTTTTGGATGGACAAAGTTAGTTGAAATAGACAGTTTTTGCATAAAAACTCATTCCTGGTGGAACTTCATAGCAAAGTACAAAGTTCGTTTTGGATGGACAAAGTTAGTTGAAATAGACAGTTTTTGCATGAAAACTCATTCCAGGTGGAACTTCATAGCAAAGTACAAAGTTCGTTTTGGATGGATCAATTTAGTTGAAATAGACAGTTTTTGCATGAAAACTCATTCCTGGTGGAACTTCATAGCAAAGTACAAAGTTCGTTTTGGATGAACAAAGTTAGTTGAAATAGACAGTTTTTGCATAAAAACTCATTCCTGGTGGAACTTCATAGCAAAGTACAAAGTTCGTTTTGGATGGACGAATTAAGTTGAAATAGACAGTTTTTGCATGAAAACTCATTCCAGGTGGAACTTCATAGCAAAGTACAAAGTTCGTTTTGGATGGATCAATTTAGTTGAAATAGACAGTTTTTGCATGAAAACTCATCTCCTGGTGGAACTTCATAGCAAAGTACAAAGTTCGTTTTGGATGGACAAAGTTAGTTGAAATAGACAGTTTTTGCATGAAAACTCATTCCTGGTGGAACTTCATAGCAAAGTACAAAGTTCGTTTTGGATGGACAAAGTTAGTTGAAATAGACAGTTTTTGCATAAAAACTCATTCCTGGTGGAACTTCATAGCAAAGTACAAAGTTCGTTTTGGATGGACGATTTAAGTTGAAATAGACAGTTTTTGTATGAAAACTCATTCCTGGTGGAACTTCATAGCAAAGTACAAAGTTCGTTTTGGATGGACAAAGTTAGTTGAAATAGACAGTTTTTGCATGAAAAACTCATTCCAGGTGGAACTTCATAGCAAAGTACAAAGTTCGTTTTGGATGGACAAAGTTAGTTGAAATAGACAGTTTTTGCATAAAAACTCATTCCTGGTGGAACTTCATAGCAAAGTACAAAGTTCGTTTTGGATGGACAAAGTTAGTTGAAATAGACAGTTTTTGCATGAAAACTCATTCCAGGTGGAACTTCATAGCAAAGTACAAAGTTCGTTTTGGATGGATCAATTTAGTTGAAATAGACAGTTTTTGCATGAAAACTCATTCCTGGTGGAACTTCATAGCAAAGTACAAAGTTCGTTTTGGATGGACAAAGTTAGTTGAAATAGACAGTTTTTGCATAAAAACTCATTCCTGGTGGAACTTCATAGCAAAGTACAAAGTTCGTTTTGGATGGACGAATTAAGTTGAAATAGACAGTTTTTGCATGAAAACTCATTCCTGGTGGAACTTCATAGCAAAGTACAAAGTTCGTTTTGGATGGACAAAGTTAGTTGAAATAGACAGTTTTTGCATGAAAACTCATTCCTGGTGGAACTTCATAGCAAAGTACAAAGTTCGTTTTGGATGGACAAAGTTAGTTGAAATAGACAGTTTTTGCATGAAAACTCATTCCAGGTGGAACTTCATAGCAAAGTACAAAGTTCGTTTTGGATGGACAAAGTTAGTTGAAATAGACAGTTTTTGCATGAAAACTCATTCCTGGTGGAACTTCATAGCAAAGTACAAAGTTCGTTTTGGATGGACAAAGTTAGTTGAAATAGACAGTTTTTGCATGAAAACTCATTCCTGGTGGAACTTCATAGCAAAGTACAAAGTTCGTTTAGGATGGACAAAGTTAGTTGAAATAGACAGTTTTTGCATAAAAACTCATTCCTGGTGGAACTTTCATAGCAAAGTACAAAGTTCGTTTTGGATGAACAAAGTTAGTTGAAATAGACAGTTTTTGCATGAAAACTCATTCCTGGTGGAACTTCATAGCAAAGTACAAAGTTCGTTTTTGATGGACAAAGTTAGTTGAAATAGACAGTTTTTGCATGAAAACTCATTCCAGGTGGAACTTCATAGCAAAGTACAAAGTTCGTTTTGGATGGACGAATTAAGTTGAAATAGACAGTTTTTGCATGAAAACTCATTCCTGGTGGAACTTCATAGCAAAGTACAAAGTTCGTTTTGGATGGACAAAGTTAGTTGAAATAGACAGTTTTTGCATGAAAACTCATTCCTGGTGGAACTTCATAGCAAAGTACAAAGTTCGTTTTGGATGGACAAAGTTAGTTGAAATAGACAGTTTTTGCATGAAAACTCATTCCTGGTGGAACTTCATAGCAAAGTACAAAGTTCGTTTTGGATGGACAAAGTTAGTTGAAATAGACAGTTTTTGCATGAAAACTCATTCCAGGTGGAACTTCATAGCAAAGTACAAAGTTCGTTTTGGATGGATCAATTAGTTGAAATAGACAGTTTTTGCATGAAAACTCATTCCTGGTGGAACTTCATAGCAAAGTACAAAGTTCGTTTTGGATGGACAAAGTTAGTTGAAATAGACAGTTTTTTGCATGAAAACTCATTCCTGGTGGAACTTCATAGCAAAGTACAAAGTTCGTTTTGGATGAACAAAGTTAGTTGAAATAGACAGTTTTTGCATGAAAACTCATTCCTGGTGGAACTTCATAGCAAAGTACAAAGTTCGTTTTGGATGGACAAAGTTAGTTGAAATAGGACAGTTTTTGCATAAAAACTCATTCCTGGTGGAACTTCATAGCAAAGTACAAAGTTCGTTTTGGATGGACAAAGTTAGTTGAAATAGACAGTTTTTGCATGAAAACTCATTCCAGGTGGAACTTCATAGCAAAGTACAAAGTTCGTTTTGGATGGATCAATTTAGTTGAAATAGACAGTTTTTGCATGAAAACTCATTCCTGGTGGAACTTCATAGCAAAGTACAAAGTTCGTTTTGGATGGACAAAGTTAGTTGAAATAGACAGTTTTTGCATGAAAACTCATTCCTGGTGGAACTTCATAGCAAAGTACAAAGTTCGTTTTGGATGGACAAAGTTAGTTGAAATAGACAGTTTTTGCATGAAAACTCATTCCTGGTGGAACTTCATAGCAAAGTACAAAGTTCGTTTTGGATGGACAAAGTTAGTTGAAATAGACAGTTTTTGCATGAAAACTCATTCCTGGTGGAACTTCATAGCAAAGTACAAAGTTCGTTTTGGATGGACAAAGTTAGTTGAAATAGACAGTTTTTGCATAAAAACTCATTCCTGGTGGAACTTCATAGCAAAGTACAAAGTTCGTTTTGGATGGACGATTTAAGTTGAAATAGACAGTTTTTGTATGAAAACTCATTCCTGGTGGAACTTCATAGCAAAGTACAAAGTTCGTTTTGGATGGATCAATTAGTTGAAATAGACAGTTTTTGCATGAAAACTCATTCCTGGTGGAACTTCATAGCAAAGTACAAAGTTCGTTTTGGATGGACAAAGTTAGTTGAAATAGACAGTTTTTGCATGAAAACTCATTCCTGGTGGAACTTCATAGCAAAGTACAAAGTTCGTTTTGGATGGACAAAGTTAGTTGAAATAGACAGTTTTTGCATAAAAACTCATTCCTGGTGGAACTTCATAGCAAAGTACAAAGTTCGTTTTGGATGGACATAGTTAGTTGAAATAGACAGTTTTTGCATAAAAACTCATTCCTGGTGGAACTTCATAGCAAAGTACAAAGTTCGTTTTGGATGGACGATTTAAGTTGAAATAGACAGTTTTTGTATGAAAACTCATTCCTGGTGGAACTTCATAGCAAAGTACAAAGTTCGTTTTGGATGGACAAAGTTAGTTGAAATAGACAGTTTTTGCATAAAAACTCATTCCTGGTGGAACTTCATAGCAAAGTACAAAGTTCGTTTTGGATGGACGAATTAAGTTGAAATAGACAGTTTTTGCATGAAAACTCATTCCTGGTGGAACTTCATAGCAAAGTACAAAGTTCGTTTTGGATGGACAAAGTTAGTTGAAATAGACAGTTTTTGCATGAAAACTCATTCCTGGTGGAACTTCATAGCAAAGTACAAAGTTCGTTTTGGATGAACAAAGTTAGTTGAAATAGACAGTTTTTGCATGAAAACTCATTCCTGGTGGAACTTCATAGCAAAGTACAAGTTCGTTTTGGATGGACAAAGTTAGTTGAAATAGACAGTTTTTGCATAAAAACTCATTCCTGGTGGAACTTCATAGCAAAGTACAAAGTTCGTTTTGGATGGACAAAGTTAGTTGAAATAGACAGTTTTTGCATGAAAACTCATTCCAGGTGGAACTTCATAGCAAAGTACAAAGTTCGTTTTGGATGGATCAATTTAGTTGAAATAGACAGTTTTTGCATGAAAAACTCATTCCTGGTGGAACTTCATAGCAAAGTACAAAGTTCGTTTTGGATGGACAAAGTTAGTTGAAATAGACAGTTTTTTGCATGAAAACTCATTCCTGGTGGAACTTCATAGCAAAGTACAAAGTTCGTTTTTGGATGGACAAAGTTAGTTGAAATAGACAGTTTTTGCATGAAAACTCATTCCTGGTGAAACTTCATAGCAAAGTACAAAGTTCGTTTTGGATGGACAAAGTTAGTTGAAATAGACAGTTTTTGCATGAAAACTCATTCCTGGTGGAACTTCATAGCAAAGTACAAAGTTCGTTTTGGATGGACAAAGTTAGTTGAAATAGACAGTTTTTGCATAAAAACTCATTCCTGGTGGAACTTCATAGCAAAGTACAAAGTTCGTTTTGGATGGACGATTTAAGTTGAAATAGACAGTTTTTGTATGAAAACTCATTCCTGGTGGAACTTCATAGCAAAGTACAAAGTTCGTTTTGGATGGATCAATTTAGTTGAAATAGACAGTTTTTGCATGAAAACTCATTCCTGGTGGAACTTCATAGCAAAGTACAAAGTTCGTTTTGGATGGACAAAGTTAGTTGAAATAGACAGTTTTTGCATGAAAACTCATTCCTGGTGGAACTTCATAGCAAAGTACAAAGTTCGTTTTGGATGGACAAAGTTAGTTGAAATAGATAATTTTTGCATGAAAACTCATTCCTGGTGGAACTTCATAGCAAAGTACAAAGTTCGTTTTGGATGGACAAAGTTAGTTGAAATAGACAGTTTTTGCATGAAAACTCATTCCTGGTGGAACTTCATAGCAAAGTACAAAGTTCGTTTTGGATGAACAAAGTTAGTTGAAATAGACAGTTTTTGCATGAAAACTCATTCCTGGTGGAACTTCATAGCAAAGTACAAAGTTCGTTTTGGATGGACAAAGTTAGTTGAAATAGACAGTTTTTGCATGAAAACTCATTCCTGGTGGAACTTCATAGCAAAGTACAAAGTTCGTTTTGGATGGACAAAGTTAGTTGAAATAGACAGTTTTTGCATAAAAACTCATTCCTGGTGGAACTTCATAGCAAAGTACAAAGTTCGTTTTGGATGGACAAAGTTAGTTGAAATAGGACAGTTTTTGCATGAAAACTCATTCCTGGTGGAACTTCATAGCAAAGTACAAAGTTCGTTTTGGATGACAAAGTTAGTTGAAATAGACAGTTTTTGCATAAAAACTCATTCCTGGTGGAACTTCATAGCAAAGTACAAAGTTCGTTTTGGATGAACAAAGTTAGTTGAAATAGACAGTTTTTGCATGAAAACTCATTCCTGGTGGAACTTCATAGCAAAGTACAAAGTTCGTTTTTGATGGACAAAGTTAGTTGAAATAGACAGTTTTTGCATGAAAACTCATTCCAGGTGGAACTTCATAGCAAAGTACAAAGTTCGTTTTGGATGGACGAATTAAGTTGAAATAGACAGTTTTTGCATGAAAACTCATTCCTGGTGGAACTTCATAGCAAAGTACAAAGTTCGTTTTGGATGGACAAAGTTAGTTGAAATAGACAGTTTTTGCATGAAAACTCATTCCTGGTGGAACTTCATAGCAAAGTACAAAGTTCGTTTTGGATGGACAAAGTTAGTTGAAATAGACAGTTTTTGCATGAAAACTCATTCCTGGTGGAACTTCATAGCAAAGTACAAAGTTCGTTTTGGATGGACAAAGTTAGTTGAAATAGACAGTTTTTGCATGAAAACTCATCCTGGTGGAACTTCATAGCAAAGTACAAAGTTCGTTTTGGATGGACAAAGTTAGTTGAAATAGACAGTTTTTGCATGAAAACTCATTCCTGGTGGAACTTCATAGCAAAGTACAAAGTTCGTTTTGGATGGATCAATTTAGTTGAAATAGACAGTTTTTGCATGAAAACTCATTCCTGGTGGAACTTCATAGCAAAGTACAAAGTTCGTTTTGGATGGACAAAGTTAGTTGAAATAGACAGTTTTTGCATGAAAACTCATTCCTGGTGGAACTTCATAGCAAAGTACAAAGTTCGTTTTGGATGGACAAAGTTAGTTGAAATAGACAGTTTTTGCATGAAAACTCATTCCTGGTGGAACTTCATAGCAAAGTACAAAGTTCGTTTTGGATGGACAAAGTTAGTTGAAATAGACAGTTTTTGCATGAAAACTCATTCCTGGTGGAACTTCATAGCAAAGTACAAAGTTCGTTTTGGATGGATCAATTTAGTTGAAATAGACAGTTTTTGCATGAAAACTCATTCCTGGTGGAACTTCATAGCAAAGTACAAAGTTCGTTTTGGATGGACGAATTAAGTTGAAATAGACAGTTTTTGCATAAAAACTCATTCCTGGTGGAACTTCATAGCAAAGTACAAAGTTCGTTTTGGATGGATCAATTTAGTTGAAATAGACAGTTCTTGCATGAAAAACTCATTCCTGGTGGAACTTCATAGCAAAGTACAAAGTTCGTTTTGGATGGACAAAGTTAGTTGAAATAGACAGTTTTTGCATGAAAACTCATTCCTGGTGGAACTTCATAGCAAAGTACAAAGTTCGTTTTGGATGGACAAAGTTAGTTGAAATAGACAGTTTTTGCATAAAAACTCATTCCTGGTGGAACTTCATAGCAAAGTACAAAGTTCGTTTTGGATGAACAAAGTTAGTTGAAATAGACAGTTTTTGCATGAAAACTCATTCCTGGTGGAACTTCATAGCAAAGTACAAAGTTCGTTTTGGATGGACAAAGTTAGTTGAAATAGACAGTTTTTGCATGAAAACTCATTCCAGGTGGAACTTCATAGCAAAGTACAAAGTTCGTTTGGATGGACAAAGTTAGTTGAAATAGACAGTTTTTGCATAAAAACTCATTCCTGGTGGAACTTCATAGCAAAGTACAAAGTTCGTTTTGGATGGACAAAGTTAGTTGAAATAGACAGTTTTTGCATGAAAACTCATTCCAGGTGGAACTTCATAGCAAAGTACAAAGTTCGTTTTGGATGGATCAATTTAGTTGAAATAGACAGTTTTTGCATGAAAACTCATTCCTGGTGGAACTTCATAGCAAAGTACAAAGTTCGTTTTGGATGAACAAAGTTAGTTGAAATAGACAGTTTTTGCATAAAAACTCATTCCTGGTGGAACTTCATAGCAAAGTACAAAGTTCGTTTTGGATGGACGAATTAAGTTGAAATAGACAGTTTTTGCATGAAAACTCATTCCAGGTGGAACTTCATAGCAAAGTACAAAGTTCGTTTTGGATGGATCAATTTAGTTGAAATAGACAGTTTTTGCATGAAAACTCATTCCTGGTGGAACTTCATAGCAAAGTACAAAGTTCGTTTTGGATGGACAAAGTTAGTTGAAATAGACAGTTTTTGCATGAAAACTCATTCCTGGTGGAACTTCATAGCAAAGTACAAAGTTCGTTTTGGATGGACAAAGTTAGTTGAAATAGACAGTTTTTGCATAAAAACTCATTCCTGGTGGAAACTTCATAGCAAAGTACAAAGTTCGTTTTGGATGGACGATTTAAGTTGAAATAGACAGTTTTTGTATGAAAACTCATTCCTGGTGGAACTTCATAGCAAAGTACAAAGTTCGTTTTGGATGGACAAAGTTAGTTGAAATAGACAGTTTTTGCATGAAAACTCATTCCAGGTGGAACTTCATAGCAAAGTACAAAGTTCGTTTTGGATGGACAAAGTTAGTTGAAATAGACAGTTTTTGCATAAAAACTCATTCCTGGTGGAACTTCATAGCAAAGTACAAAGTTCGTTTTGGATGGACAAAGTTAGTTGAAATAGACAGTTTTTGCATGAAAACTCATTCCAGGTGGAACTTCATAGCAAAGTACAAAGTTCGTTTTGGATGGATCAATTTAGTTGAAATAGACAGTTTTTGCATGAAAACTCATTCCTGGTGGAACTTCATAGCAAAGTACAAAGTTCGTTTTGGATGGACAAAGTTAGTTGAAATAGACAGTTTTTTGCATAAAAACTCATTCCTGGTGGAACTTCATAGCAAAGTACAAAGTTCGTTTTGGATGGACGAATTAAGTTGAAATAGACAGTTTTTGCATGAAAACTCATTCCTGGTGGAACTTCATAGCAAAGTACAAAGTTCGTTTTGGATGGACAAAGTTAGTTGAAATAGACAGTTTTTGCATGAAAACTCATTCCTGGTGGAACTTCATAGCAAAGTACAAAGTTCGTTTTGGATGGACAAAGTTAGTTGAAATAGACAGTTTTTGCATGAAAACTCATTCCAGGTGGAACTTCATAGCAAAGTACAAAGTTCGTTTTGGATGGACAAAGTTAGTTGAAATAGACAGTTTTTGCATGAAAACTCATTCCTGGTGGAACTTCATAGCAAAGTACAAAGTTCGTTTTGGATGGACAAAGTTAGTTGAAATAGACAGTTTTTGCATGAAAACTCATTCCTGGTGGAACTTCATAGCAAAGTACAAAGTTCGTTTAGGATGGACAAAGTTAGTTGAATAGACAGTTTTTGCATAAAAAACTCATTCCTGGTGGAACTTTCATAGCAAAGTACAAAGTTCGTTTTGGATGAACAAAGTTAGTTGAAATAGGACAGTTTTTGCATGAAAACTCATTCCTGGTGGAACTTCATAGCAAAGTACAAAGTTCGTTTTTGATGGACAAAGTTAGTTGAAATAGACAGTTTTTGCATGAAAACTCATTCCAGGTGGAACTTCATAGCAAAGTACAAAGTTCGTTTTGGATGGACGAATTAAGTTGAAATAGACAGTTTTTGCATGAAAACTCATTCCTGGTGGAACTTCATAGCAAAGTACAAAGTTCGTTTTGGATGGACAAAGTTAGTTGAAATAGACAGTTTTTGCATGAAAACTCATTCCTGGTGGAACTTCATAGCAAAGTACAAAGTTCGTTTTGGATGGACAAAGTTAGTTGAAATAGACAGTTTTTGCATGAAAACTCATTCCTGGTGGAACTTCATAGCAAAGTACAAAGTTCGTTTTGGATGGACAAAGTTAGTTGAAATAGACAGTTTTTGCATGAAAACTCATTCCAGGTGGAACTTCATAGCAAAGTACAAAGTTCGTTTTGGATGGATCAATTTAGTTGAAATAGACAGTTTTTGCATGAAAACTCATTCCTGGTGGAACTTCATAGCAAAGTACAAAGTTCGTTTTGGATGGACAAAGTTAGTTGAAATAGACAGTTTTTGCATGAAAACTCATTCCTGGTGGAACTTCATAGCAAAGTACAAAGTTCGTTTTGGATGAACAAAGTTAGTTGAAATAGACAGTTTTTGCATGAAAACTCATTCCTGGTGGAACTTCATAGCAAAGTACAAAGTTCGTTTTGGATGGACAAAGTTAGTTGAAATAGACAGTTTTTGCATAAAAACTCATTCCTGGTGGAACTTCATAGCAAAGTACAAAGTTCGTTTTGGATGGACAAAGTTAGTTGAAATAGACAGTTTTTGCATGAAAACTCATTCCAGGTGGAACTTCATAGCAAAGTACAAAGTTCGTTTTGGATGGATCAATTTAGTTGAAATAGACAGTTTTTGCATGAAAACTCATTCCTGGTGGAACTTCATAGCAAAGTACAAAGTTCGTTTTGGATGGACAAAGTTAGTTGAAATAGACAGTTTTTGCATGAAAACTCATTCCTGGTGGAACTTCATAGCAAAGTACAAAGTTCGTTTTGGATGGACAAAGTTAGTTGAAATAGACAGTTTTTGCATGAAAACTCATTCCTGGTGGAACTTCATAGCAAAGTACAAAGTTCGTTTTGGATGGACAAAGTTAGTTGAAATAGACAGTTTTTGCATGAAAACTCATTCCTGGTGGAACTTCATAGCAAAGTACAAAGTTCGTTTTGGATGGACAAAGTTAGTTGAAATAGACAGTTTTTGCATAAAAACTCATTCCTGGTGGAACTTCATAGCAAAGTACAAAGTTCGTTTTGGATGGACGATTTAAGTTGAAATAGACAGTTTTTGTATGAAAACTCATTCCTGGTGGAACTTCATAGCAAAGTACAAAGTTCGTTTTGGATGGATCAATTTAGTTGAAATAGACAGTTTTTGCATGAAAACTCATTCCTGGTGGAACTTCATAGCAAAGTACAAAGTTCGTTTTGGATGGACAAGTTAGTTGAAATAGACAGTTTTTGCATGAAAACTCATTCCTGGTGGAACTTCATAGCAAAGTACAAAGTTCGTTTTGGATGGATCAATTTAGTTGAAATAGACAGTTTTTGCATGAAAACTCATTCCTGGTGGAACTTCATAGCAAAGTACAAAGTTCGTTTTGGATGGACATAGTTAGTTGAAATAGACAGTTTTTGCATAAAAACTCATTCCTGGTGGAACTTCATAGCAAAGTACAAAGTTCGTTTTGGATGGACGATTTAAGTTGAAATAGACAGTTTTTGTATGAAAACTCATTCCTGGTGGAACTTCATAGCAAAGTACAAAGTTCGTTTTGGATGGACAAAGTTAGTTGAAATAGACAGTTTTTGCATAAAAACTCATTCCTGGTGGAACTTCATAGCAAAGTACAAAGTTCGTTTTGGATGGACGAATTAAGTTGAAATAGACAGTTTTTGCATGAAAACTCATTCCTGGTGGAACTTCATAGCAAAGTACAAAGTTCGTTTTGGATGGACAAAGTTAGTTGAAATAGACAGTTTTTGCATGAAAACTCATTCCTGGTGGAACTTCATAGCAAAGTACAAAGTTCGTTTTGGATGAACAAAGTTAGTTGAAATAGACAGTTTTTGCATGAAAACTCATTCCTGGTGGAACTTCATAGCAAAGTACAAAGTTCGTTTTGGATGGACAAAGTTAGTTGAAATAGACAGTTTTTGCATAAAAACTCATTCCTGGTGGAACTTCATAGCAAAGTACAAAGTTCGTTTTGGATGGACAAAGTTAGTTGAAATAGACAGTTTTTGCATGAAAACTCATTCCAGGTGGAACTCATAGCAAAGTACAAAGTTCGTTTGGATGGATCAATTTAGTTGAAATAGACAGTTTTTGCATGAAAACTCATTCCTGGTGGAACTTCATAGCAAAGTACAAAAGTTCGTTTTGGATGGACAAAGTTAGTTGAAATAGACAGTTTTTGCATGAAAACTCATTCCTGGTGGAACTTCATAGCAAAGTACAAAGTTCGTTTTGGATGGACAAAGTTAGTTGAAATAGACAGTTTTTGCATGAAAACTCATTCCTGGTGAAACTTCATAGCAAAGTACAAAGTTCGTTTTGGATGGACAAAGTTAGTTGAAATAGACAGTTTTTGCATGAAAACTCATTCCTGGTGGAACTTCATAGCAAAGTACAAAGTTCGTTTTGGATGGACAAAGTTAGTTGAAATAGACAGTTTTTGCATAAAAACTCATCCTGGTGGAACTTCATAGCAAAGT
>NW_026453765.1:0-75480 GCF_943734755.1 Anopheles moucheti
TTTTATGCAAAAACTGTCTATTTCAACTTAATTCGTCCATCTGATTCGAACTTTGTACTTTGCTATGAAGTTCCACCAGGAATGAGTTTTCATACAAAAACTGTCTATTTCAACTAAATTGATCCATCCAAAACGAACTTTGTACTTTGCTATGAAGTTCCACCAGGAATGAGTTTTTATGCAAAAACTGTCTATTTCAACTAACTTTGTCCATCCAAAACGAACTTTGTACTTTGCTATGAAGTTCCACCAGGAATGAGTTTTCATGCAAAAACTGTCTATTTCAACTTAATTCGTCCATCTGATTCGAACTTTGTACTTTGCTATGAAGTTCCACCAGGAATGAGTTTTTATACAAAAACTGTCTATTTCAACTTAATTCGTCCATCCAAAACGAACTTTGTACTTTGCTATGAAGTTCCACCAGGAATGAGTTTTTATGCAAAAACTGTCTATTTCAACTAACTTTGTCCATCCAAAACGAACTTTGTACTTTGCTATGAAGTTCCACCAGGAATGAGTTTTCATACAAAAACTGTCTATTTCAACTAAATTGATCCATCCAAAACGAACTTTGTACTTTGCTATGAAGTTCCACCAGGAATGAGTTTTTATGCAAAAACTGTCTATTTCAACTAACTTTGTCCATCCAAAACGAACTTTGTACTTTGCTATGAAGTTCCACCAGGAATGAGTTTTCATGCAAAAACTGTCTGTTTCAACTAAATTGATCCATCCAAAACGAACTTTGTACTTTGCTATGAAGTTCCACCAGGAATGAGTTTTCATGCAAAAACTGTCTATTTCAACTAAATTGATCCATCCAAAACGAACTTTGTACTTTGCTATGAAGTTCCACCAGGAATGAGTTTTCATGCAAAAACTGTCTATTTCAACTTAATTCGTCCATCTGATTCGAACTTTGTACTTTGCTATGAAGTTCCACCAGGAATGAGTTTTCATGCAAAAACTGTCTGTTTCAACTAACTTTGTCCATCCAAAACGAACTTTGTACTTTGCTATGAAGTTCCACCAGGAATGAGTTTTCATACAAAAACTGTCTATTTCAACTAAATTGATCCATCCAAAACGAACTTTGTACTTTGCTATGAAGTTCCACCAGGAATGAGTTTTTATGCAAAAACTGTCTATTTCAACTAACTTTGTCCATCCAAAACGAACTTTGTACTTTGCTATGAAGTTCCACCAGGAATGAGTTTTCATGCAAAAACTGTCTGTTTCAACTAAATTGATCCATCCAAAACGAACTTTGTACTTTGCTATGAAGTTCCACCAGGAATGAGTTTTCATGCAAAAACTGTCTATTTCAACTAACTTTGTCCATCTAAAACGAACTTTGTACTTTGCTATGAAGTTCCACCAGGAATGAGTTTTCATGCAAAAACTGTCTATTTCAACTTAATTCGTCCATCTGATTCGAACTTTGTACTTTGCTATGAAGTTCCACCAGGAATGAGTTTTCATACAAAAACTGTCTATTTCAACTAACTTTGTCCATCCAAAACGAACTTTGTACTTTGCTATGAAGTTCCACCAGGAATGAGTTTTTATGCAAAAACTGTCTATTTCAACTAACTTTGTCCATCCAAAACGAACTTTGTACTTTGCTATGAAGTTCCACCAGGAATGAGTTTTCATACAAAACCTGTCTATTTCAACTAAATTGATCCATCCAAAACGAACTTTGTACTTTGCTATGAAGTTCCACCAGGAATGAGTTTTTATGCAAAAACTGTCTATTTCAACTAACTTTGTCCATCCAAAACGAACTTTGTACTTTGCTATGAAGTTCCACCAGGAATGAGTTTTCATGCAAAAACTGTCTATTTCAACTTAATTCGTCCATCCAAAACGAACTTTGTACTTTGCTATGAAGTTCCACCAGGAATGAGTTTTTATGCAAAAACTGTCTATTTCAACTAACTTTGTCCATCCAAAACGAACTTTGTACTTTGCTATGAAGTTCCACCAGGAATGAGTTTTCATGCAAAAACTGTCTATTTCAACTTAATTCGTCCATCTGATTCGAACTTTGTACTTTGCTATGAAGTTCCACCAGGAATGAGTTTTCATACAAAAACTGTCTATTTCAACTAAATTGATCCATCCAAAACGAACTTTGTACTTTGCTATGAAGTTCCACCAGGAATGAGTTTTTATGCAAAAACTGTCTATTTCAACTAACTTTGTCCATCTAAAACGAACTTTGTACTTTGCTATGAAGTTCCACCAGGAATGAGTTTTCATGCAAAAACTGTCTATTTCAACTAACTTTGTCCATCCAAAACGAACTTTGTACTTTGCTATGAAGTTCCACCAGGAATGAGTTTTCATACAAAAACTGTCTATTTCAATTAAATTGATCCATCCAAAACGAACTTTGTACTTTGCTATGAAGTTCCACCAGGAATGAGTTTTCATGCAAAAACTGTCTATTTCAACTAACTTTGTCCATCCAAAACGAACTTTGTACTTTGCTATGAAGTTCCACCAGGAATGAGTTTTCATACAAAAACTGTCTATTTCAATTAAATTGATCCATCCAAAACGAACTTTGTACTTTGCTATGAAGTTCCACCAGGAATGAGTTTTTATGCAAAAACTGTCTATTTCAACTAACTTTGTCCATCCAAAACGAACTTTGTACTTTGCTATGAAGTTCCACCAGGAATGAGTTTTCATGCAAAAACTGTCTATTTCAACTAACTTTGTCCATCCAAAACGAACTTTGTACTTTGCTATGAAGTTCCACCAGGAATGAGTTTTCATGCAAAAACTGTCTATTTCAACTAACTTTGTCCATCCAAAACGAACTTTGTACTTTGCTATGAAGTTCCACCAGGAATGAGTTTTCATGCAAAAACTGTCTATTTCAACTAACTTTGTCCATCTAAAACGAACTTTGTACTTTGCTATGAAGTTCCACCAGGAATGAGTTTTCATACAAAAACTGTCTATTTCAACTAAATTGATCCATCCAAAACGAACTTTGTACTTTGCTATGAAGTTCCACCAGGAATGAGTTTTTATGCAAAAACTGTCTATTTCAACTAACTTTGTCCATCTAAAACGAACTTTGTACTTTGCTATGAAGTTCCACCAGGAATGAGTTTTTATGCAAAAACTGTCTATTTCAACTAACTTTGTCCATCCAAAACGAACTTTGTACTTTGCTATGAAGTTCCACCAGGAATGAGTTTTCATGCAAAAACTGTCTATTTCAACTTAATTCGTCCATCTGATTCGAACTTTGTACTTTGCTATGAAGTTCCACCAGGAATGAGTTTTCATGCAAAAACTGTCTATTTCAACTTAATTCGTCCATCCAAAACGAACTTTGTACTTTGCTATGAAGTTCCACCAGGAATGAGTTTTCATGCAAAAACTGTCTATTTCAACTAACTTTGTCCATCCAAAACGAACTTTGTACTTTGCTATGAAGTTCCACCAGGAATGAGTTTTCATACAAAAACTGTCTATTTCAACTAAATTGATCCATCCAAAACGAACTTTGTACTTTGCTATGAAGTTCCACCAGGAATGAGTTTTTATGCAAAAACTGTCTATTTCAACTAACTTTGTCCATCTAAAACGAACTTTGTACTTTGCTATGAAGTTCCACCAGGAATGAGTTTTCATGCAAAAACTGTCTATTTCAACTAACTTTGTCTATCCAAAACGAACTTTGTACTTTGCTATGAAGTTCCACCAGGAATGAGTTTTCATGCAAAAACTGTCTATTTCAACTTAATTCGTCCATCTGATTCGAACTTTGTACTTTGCTATGAAGTTCCACCAGGAATGAGTTTTCATACAAAAACTGTCTATTTCAACTAAATTGATCCATCCAAAACGAACTTTGTACTTTGCTATGAAGTTCCACCAGGAATGAGTTTTCATGCAAAAACTGTCTATTTCAACTAACTTTGTCTATCCAAAACGAACTTTGTACTTTGCTATGAAGTTCCACCAGGAATGAGTTTTCATGCAAAAACTGTCTATTTCAACTTAATTCGTCCATCTGATTCGAACTTTGTACTTTGCTATGAAGTTCCACCAGGAATGAGTTTTCATACAAAAACTGTCTATTTCAACTAAATTGATCCATCCAAAACGAACTTTGTACTTTGCTATGAAGTTCCACCAGGAATGAGTTTTTATGCAAAAACTGTCTATTTCAACTAACTTTGTCCATCCAAAACGAACTTTGTACTTTGCTATGAAGTTCCACCAGGAATGAGTTTTCATGCAAAAACTGTCTATTTCAACTTAATTCGTCCATCCAAAACGAACTTTGTACTTTGCTATGAAGTTCCACCAGGAATGAGTTTTTATGCAAAAACTGTCTATTTCAACTAACTTTGTACTTTGCTATGAAGTTCCACCAGGAATGAGTTTACATGCAAAAACTGTCTATTTCAACTAAATTGATCCATCCAAAACGAACTTTGTACTTTGCTATGAAGTTCCACCAGGAATGAGTTTTTATGCAAAAACTGTCTATTTCAACTAACTTTGTCCATCTAAAACGAACTTTGTACTTTGCTATGAAGTTCCACCAGGAATGAGTTTTCATGCAAAAACTGTCTATTTCAACTTAATTCGTCCATCTGATTCGAACTTTGTACTTTGCTATGAAGTTCCACCAGGAATGAGTTTTTATACAAAAACTGTCTATTTCAACTTAATTCGTCCATCCAAAACGAACTTTGTACTTTGCTATGAAGTTCCACCAGGAATGAGTTTTTATGCAAAAACTGTCTATTTCAACTAACTTTGTCCATCCAAAACGAACTTTGTACTTTGCTATGAAGTTCCACCAGGAATGAGTTTTCATACAAAAACTGTCTATTTCAACTAAATTGATCCATCCAAAACGAACTTTGTACTTTGCTATGAAGTTCCACCAGGAATGAGTTTTTATGCAAAAACTGTCTATTTCAACTAACTTTGTCCATCCAAAACGAACTTTGTACTTTGCTATGAAGTTCCACCAGGAATGAGTTTTCATGCAAAAACTGTCTATTTCAACTTCATTCGTCCATCTGATTCGAACTTTGTACTTTGCTATGAAGTTCCACCAGGAATGAGTTTTTATACAAAAACTGTCTATTTCAACTTAATTCGTCCATCCAAAACGAACTTTGTACTTTGCTATGAAGTTCCACCAGGAATGAGTTTTTATGCAAAAACTGTCTATTTCAACTAACTTTGTCCATCCAAAACGAACTTTGTACTTTGCTATGAAGTTCCACCAGGAATGAGTTTTCATACAAAAACTGTCTATTTCAACTAAATTGATCCATCCAAAACGAACTTTGTACTTTGCTATGAAGTTCCACCAGGAATGAGTTTTTATGCAAAAACTGTCTATTTCAACTAACTTTGTCCATCCAAAACGAACTTTGTACTTTGCTATGAAGTTCCACCAGGAATGAGTTTTCATGCAAAAACTGTCTATTTCAACTTAATTCGTCCATCCAAAACGAACTTTGTACTTTGCTATGAAGTTCCACCAGGAATGAGTTTTCATGCAAAACCTGTCTATTTCAACTAAATTGATCCATCCAAAACGAACTTTGTACTTTGCTATGAAGTTCCACCAGGAATGAGTTTTCATGCAAAAACTGTCTATTTCAACTAACTTTGTCCATCTAAAACGAACTTTGTACTTTGCTATGAAGTTCCACCAGGAATGAGTTTTCATGCAAAAACTGTCTATTTCAACTTAATTCGTCCATCTGATTCGAACTTTGTACTTTGCTATGAAGTTCCACCAGGAATGAGTTTTTATACAAAAACTGTCTATTTCAACTTAATTCGTCCATCCAAAACGAACTTTGTACTTTGCTATGAAGTTCCACCAGGAATGAGTTTTCATACAAAAACTGTCTATTTCAACTAAATTGATCCATCCAAAACGAACTTTGTACTTTGCTATGAAGTTCCACCAGGAATGAGTTTTTATGCAAAAACTGTCTATTTCAACTAACTTTGTCCATCCAAAACGAACTTTGTACTTTGCTATGAAGTTCCACCAGGAATGAGTTTTTATGCAAAAACTGTCTATTTCAACTAACTTTGTCCATCTAAAACGAACTTTGTACTTTGCTATGAAGTTCCACCAGGAATGAGTTTTCATGCAAAAACTGTCTATTTCAACTAACTTTGTCGATCCAAAACGAACTTTGTACTTTGCTATGAAGTTCCACCAGGAATGAGTTTTCATGCAAAAACTGTCTATTTCAACTTAGTTCGTCCATCCAAAACGAACTTTTTACTTTGCTATGAAGTTCCACCAGGAATGAGTCTTCATACAAAAACTGTCTATTTCAACTAAATTGATCCATCCAAAACGAACTTTGTACTTTGCTATGAAGTTCCACCAGGAATGAGTTTTCATGCAAAAACTGTCTATTTCAACTAACTTTGTCTATCCAAAACGAACTTTGTACTTTGCTATGAAGTTCCACCAGGAATGAGTTTTCATGCAAAAACTGTCTATTTCAACTTAATTCGTCCATCTGATTCGAACTTTGTACTTTGCTATGAAGTTCCACCAGGAATGAGTTTTCATACAAAAACTGTCTATTTCAACTAAATTGATCCATCCAAAACGAACTTTGTACTTTGCTATGAAGTTTCACCAGGAATGAGTTTTTTTGCAAAAACTGTCTATTTCAACTAACTTTGTCCATCTAAAACGAACTTTTGTACTTTGCTATGAAGTTCCACCAGGAATGAGTTTTCATGCATAAACTGTCTATTTCAACTAAATTGATCCATCCAAAACGAACTTTGTACTTTGCTATGAAGTTCCACCAGGAATGAGTTTTTATGCAAAAACTGTCTATTTCAACTAACTTTGTCCATCTAAAACGAACTTTGTACTTTGCTATGAAGTTCCACCAGGAATGAGTTTTCATGCAAAAACTGTCTATTTCAACTAATTCGTCCATCTGATTCGAACTTTGTACTTTGCTATGAAGTTCCACCAGGAATGAGTTTTTATACAAAAACTGTCTATTTCAACTTAATTCGTTCATCCAAAACGAACTTTGTACTTTGCTATGAAGTTCCACCAGGAATGAGTTTTTATGCAAAAACTGTCTATTTCAACTAACTTTGTCCATCTAAAACGAACTTTGTACTTTGCTATGAAGTTCCACCAGGAATGAGTTTTTCATGCAAAAACTGTCTATTTCAACTTAATTCGTCCATCTGATTCGAACTTTGTACTTTGCTATGAAGTTCCACCAGGAATGAGTTTTCATACAAAAACTGTCTATTTCAACTAAATTGATCCATCCAAAACGAACTTTGTACTTTGCTATGAAGTTCCACCAGGAATGAGTTTTTTATGCAAAAACTGTCTATTTCAACTAACTTTGTCCATCTAAAACGAACTTTGTACTTTGCTATGAAGTTCCACCAGGAATGAGTTTTCATGCAAAAACTGTCTATTTCAACTTAATTCGTCCATCTGATTCGAACTTTGTACTTTGCTATGAAGTTCCACCAGGAATGAGTTTTTATACAAAAACTGTCTATTTCAACTAACTTTGTCCATCCAAACGAACTTTGTACTTTGCTATGAAGTTCCACCAGGAATGAGTTTTCATGCAAAAACTGTCTATTTCAACTTAATTCGTCCATCCAAAACGAACTTTGTACTTTGCTATGAAGTTCCACCAGGAATGAGTTTTTATGCAAAAACTGTCTATTTCAACTAACTTTGTACTTTGCTATGAAGTTCCACCAGGAATGAGTTTACATGCAAAAAACTGTCTATTTCAACTAAATTCATCCATCCAAAACGAACTTTGTACTTTGCTATGAAGTTCCACCAGGAATGAGTTTTCATACAAAAACTGTCTATTTCAACTAAATTGATCCATCCAAAACGAACTTTGTACTTTGCTATGAAGTTCCACCAGGAATGAGTTTTTATGCAAAAAACTGTCTATTTCAACTAACTTTGTCCATCTAAAACGAACTTTGTACTTTGCTATGAAGTTCCACCAGGAATGAGTTTTCATGCAAAAACTGTCTATTTCAACTTAATTCGTCCATCTGATTCGAACTTTGTACTTTGCTATGAAGTTCCACCAGGAATGAGTTTTTATACAAAAACTGTCTATTTCAACTTAATTCGTCCATCCAAAACGAACTTTGTACTTTGCTATGAAGTTCCACCAGGAATGAGTTTTTATGCAAAAACTGTCTATTTCAACTAACTTTGTCCATCCAAAACGAACTTTGTACTTTGCTATGAAGTTCCACCAGGAATGAGTTTTCATACAAAAACTGTCTATTTCAACTAAATTGATCCATCCAAAACGAACTTTGTACTTTGCTATGAAGTTCCACCAGGAATGAGTTTTTATGCAAAAACTGTCTATTTCAACTAACTTTGTCCATCCAAAACGAACTTTGTACTTTGCTATGAAGTTCCACCAGGAATGAGTTTTCATGCAAAAACTGTCTATTTCAACTTAATTCGTCCATCTGATTCGAACTTTGTACTTTGCTATGAAGTTCCACCAGGAATGAGTTTTTATACAAAAACTGTCTATTTCAACTTAATTCGTCCATCCAAAACGAACTTTGTACTTTGCTATGAAGTTCCACCAGGAATGAGTTTTTATGCAAAAACTGTCTATTTCAACTAACTTTGTCCATCCAAAACGAACTTTGTACTTTGCTATGAAGTTCCACCAGGAATGAGTTTTCATACAAAAACTGTCTATTTCAACTAAATTGATCCATCCAAAACGAACTTTGTACTTTGCTATGAAGTTCCACCAGGAATGAGTTTTTATGCAAAAACTGTCTATTTCAACTAACTTTGTCCATCCAAAACGAACTTTGTACTTTGCTATGAAGTTCCACCAGGAATGAGTTTTCATGCAAAAACTGTCTATTTCAACTTAATTCGTCCATCCAAAACGAACTTTGTACTTTGCTATGAAGTTCCACCAGGAATGAGTTTTCATGCAAAACCTGTCTATTTCAACTAAATTGATCCATCCAAAACGAACTTTGTACTTTGCTATGAAGTTCCACCAGGAATGAGTTTTCATGCAAAAACTGTCTATTTCAACTAACTTTGTCCATCTAAAACGAACTTTGTACTTTGCTATGAAGTTCCACCAGGAATGAGTTTTCATGCAAAAACTGTCTATTTCAACTTAATTCGTCCATCTGATTCGAACTTTGTACTTTGCTATGAAGTTCCACCAGGAATGAGTTTTTATACAAAAACTGTCTATTTCAACTTAATTCGTCCATCCAAAACGAACTTTGTACTTTGCTATGAAGTTCCACCAGGAATGAGTTTTCATACAAAAACTGTCTATTTCAACTAAATTGATCCATCCAAAACGAACTTTGTACTTTGCTATGAAGTTCCACCAGGAATGAGTTTTCATGCAAAAACTGTCTATTTCAACTAACTTTGTCCATCCAAAACGAACTTTGTACTTTGCTATGAAGTTCCACCAGGAATGAGTTTTTATGCAAAAACTGTCTATTTCAACTAACTTTGTCCATCTAAAACGAACTTTGTACTTTGCTATGAAGTTCCACCAGGAATGAGTTTTCATGCAAAAACTGTCTATTTCAACTAACTTTGTCCATCCAAAACGAACTTTGTACTTTGCTATGAAGTTTCACCAGGAATGAGTTTTTTTGCAAAAACTGTCTATTTCAACTAACTTTGTCCATCTAAAACGAACTTTGTACTTTGCTATGAAGTTCCACCAGGAATGAGTTTTCATGCAAAAACTGTCTATTTCAACTAAATTGATCCATCCAAAACGAACTTTGTACTTTGCTATGAAGTTCCACCAGGAATGAGTTTTTATGCAAAAACTGTCTATTTCAACTAACTTTGTCCATCTAAAACGAACTTTGTACTTTGCTATGAAGTTCCACCAGGAATGAGTTTTCATGCAAAAACTGTCTATTTCAACTTAATTCGTCCATCTGATTCGAACTTTGTACTTTGCTATGAAGTTCCACCAGGAATGAGTTTTTATACAAAAAACTGTCTATTTCAACTTAATTCGTTCATCCAAAACGAACTTTGTACTTTGCTATGAAGTTCCACCAGGAATGAGTTTTTATGCAAAAACTGTCTATTTCAACTAAATTGATCCATCCAAAACGAACTTTGTACTTTGCTATGAAGTTCCACCAGGAATGAGTTTTTATGCAAAAACTGTCTATTTCAACTAACTTTGTCCATCTAAAACGAACTTTGTACTTTGCTATGAAGTTCCACCAGGAATGAGTTTTCATGCAAAAACTGTCTATTTCAACTTAATTCGTCCATCTGATTCGAACTTTGTACTTTGCTATGAAGTTCCACCAGGAATGAGTTTTTATACAAAAACTGTCTATTTCAACTTAATTCGTCCATCCAAAACGAACTTTGTACTTTGCTATGAAGTTCCACCAGGAATGAGTTTTTATGCAAAAACTGTCTATTTCAACTAACTTTGTCCATCCAAAACGAACTTTGTACTTTGCTATGAAGTTCCACCAGGAATGAGTTTTCATACAAAAACTGTCTATTTCAACTAAATTGATCCATCCAAAACGAACTTTGTACTTTGCTATGAAGTTCCACCAGGAATGAGTTTTTATGCAAAAACTGTCTATTTCAACTAACTTTGTCCATCCAAAACGAACTTTGTACTTTGCTATGAAGTTCCACCAGGAATGAGTTTTCATGCAAAAACTGTCTGTTTCAACTAAATTGATCCATCCAAAACGAACTTTGTACTTTGCTATGAAGTTCCACCAGGAATGAGTTTTCATGCAAAAACTGTCTATTTCAACTAAATTGATCCATCCAAAACGAACTTTGTACTTTGCTATGAAGTTCCACCAGGAATGAGTTTTCATGCAAAAACTGTCTATTTCAACTAACTTTGTCCATCTAAAACGAACTTTGTACTTTGCTATGAAGTTCCACCAGGAATGAGTTTTCATGCAAAAACTGTCTATTTCAACTTAATTCGTCCATCTGATTCGAACTTTGTACTTTGCTATGAAGTTCCACCAGGAATGAGTTTTTATACAAAAACTGTCTATTTCAACTTAATTCGTCCATCCAAAACGAACTTTGTACTTTGCTATGAAGTTCCACCAGGAATGAGTTTTTATGCAAAAACTGTCTATTTCAACTAACTTTGTCCATCCAAAACGAACTTTGTACTTTGCTATGAAGTTCCACCAGGAATGAGTTTTCATACAAAACCTGTCTATTTCAACTAAATTGATCCATCCAAAACGAACTTTGTACTTTGCTATGAAGTTCCACCAGGAATGAGTTTTTATGCAAAAACTGTCTATTTCAACTAACTTTGTCCATCCAAAACGAACTTTGTACTTTGCTATGAAGTTCCACCAGGAATGAGTTTTCATGCAAAAACTGTCTATTTCAACTTAATTCGTCCATCCAAAACGAACTTTGTACTTTGCTATGAAGTTCCACCAGGAATGAGTTTTTATGCAAAAACTGTCTATTTCAACTAACTTTGTCCATCCAAAACGAACTTTGTACTTTGCTATGAAGTTCCACCAGGAATGAGTTTTCATGCAAAAACTGTCTATTTCAACTTAATTCGTCCATCTGATTCGAACTTTGTACTTTGCTATGAAGTTCCACCAGGAATGAGTTTTCATACAAAAACAGTCTATTTCAACTAAATTGATCCATCCAAAACGAACTTTGTACTTTGCTATGAAGTTCCACCAGGAATAAGTTTTTATGCAAAAACTGTCTATTTCAACTAACTTTGTCCATCCAAAACGAACTTTGTACTTTGCTATGAAGTTCCACCAGGAATGAGTTTTCATGCAAAAACTGTCTATTTCAACTAAATTGATCCATCCAAAACGAACTTTGTACTTTGCTATGAAGTTCCACCAGGAATGAGTTTTCATGCAAAAACTGTCTATTTCAACTAACTTTGTCCATCCAAAACGAACTTTGTACTTTGCTATGAAGTTCCACCAGGAATGAGTTTTTATGCAAAAACTGTCTATTTCAACTAACTTTGTCCATCCAAAACGAACTTTGTACTTTGCTATGAAGTTCCACCAGGAATGAGTTTTCATGCAAAAACTGTCTATTTCAACTAACTTTGTCCATCTAAAACGAACTTTGTACTTTGCTATGAAGTTCCACCAGGAATGAGTTTTCATGCAAAAACTGTCTATTTCAACTAACTTTGTCTATCCAAAACGAACTTTGTACTTTGCTATGAAGTTCCACCAGGAATGAGTTTTCATGCAAAAACTGTCTATTTCAACTAAATTGATCCATCCAAAACGAACTTTGTACTTTGCTATGAAGTTCCACCAGGAATAAGTTTTTATGCAAAAACTGTCTATTTCAACTAACTTTGTCCATCTAAAACGAACTTTGTACTTTGCTATGAAGTTCCACCAGGAATGAGTTTTTATGCAAAAACTGTCTATTTCAACTAACTTTGTCCATCTAAAACGAACTTTGTACTTTGCTATGAAGTTCCACCAGGAATGAGTTTTCATGCAAAAACTGTCTATTTCAACTAAATTGATCCATCCAAAACGAACTTTGTACTTTGCTATGAAGTTCCACCAGGAATGAGTTTTTATGCAAAAACTGTCTATTTCAACTAACTTTGTCCATCCAAAACGAACTTTGTACTTTGCTATGAAGTTCCACCAGGAATGAGTTTTCATGCAAAAACTGTCTATTTCAACTAACTTTGTCCATCTAAAACGAACTTTGTACTTTGCTATGAAGTTCCACCAGGAATGAAATTTCATGCAAAAACTGTCTATTTCAACTAACTTTGTCTATCCAAAACGAACTTTGTACTTTGCTATGAAGTTCCACCAGGAATGAGTTTTCATACAAAAACTGTCTATTTCAACTAAATTGATCCATCCAAAACGAACTTTGTACTTTGCTATGAAGTTCCACCAGGAATGAGTTTTTATGCAAAAACTGTCTATTTCAACTAACTTTGTCCATCTAAAACGAACTTTGTACTTTGCTATGAAGTTCCACCAGGAATGAGTTTTCATGCAAAAACTGTCTATTTCAACTAAATTGATCCATCCAAAACGAACTTTGTACTTTGCTATGAAGTTCCACCAGGAATGAGTTTTTATGCAAAAACTGTTCATTTCAACTAACTTTGTCCATCTAAAACGAACTTTGTACTTTGCTATGAAGTTCCACCAGGAATGAGTTTTCATGCAAAAACTGTCTATTTCAACTAACTTTGTCTATCCAAAACGAACTTTGTACTTTGCTATGAAGTTCCACCAGGAATGAGTTTTTATGCAAAAACTGTCTATTTCAACTTAATTCGTCCATCTGATTCGAACTTTGTACTTTGCTATGAAGTTCCACCAGGAATGAGTTTTTATGCAAAAACTGTCTATTTCAACTAACTTTGTCCATCCAAAACGAACTTTGTACTTTGCTATGAAGTTCCACCAGGAATGAGTTTTCATGCAAAAACTGTCTATTTCAACTTAATTCGTCCATCTGATTCGAACTTTGTACTTTGCTATGAAGTTCCACCAGGAATGAGTTTTCATACAAAAACTGTCTATTTCAACTAACTTTGTCCATCCAAAACGAACTTTGTACTTTGCTATGAAGTTCCACCAGGAATGAGTTTTTATGCAAAAACTGTCTATTTCAACTAACTTTGTCCATCTAAAACGAACTTTGTACTTTGCTATGAAGTTCCACCAGGAATGAGTTTTCATGCAAAAACTGTCTATTTCAACTAAATTGATCCATCCAAAACGAACTTTGTACTTTGCTATGAAGTTCCACCAGGAATGAGTTTTCATGCAAAAACTGTCTATTTCAACTTAATTCGTCCATCCAAAACGAACTTTGTACTTTGCTATGAAGTTCCACCAGGAATGAGTTTTCATGCAAAAACTGTCTATTTCAACTAAATTGATCCATCCAAAACGAACTTTGTACTTTGCTATGAAGTTCCACCAGGAATGAGTTTTCATGCAAAAACTGTCTATTTCAACTAACTTTGTCCATCTAAAACGAACTTTGTACTTTGCTATGAAGTTCCACCAGGAATGAGTTTTCATGCAAAAACTGTCTATTTCAACTTAATTCGTCCATCTGATTCGAACTTTGTACTTTGCTATGAAGTTCCACCAGGAATGAGTTTTTATACAAAAACTGTCTATTTCAACTTAATTCGTCCATCCAAAACGAACTTTGTACTTTGCTATGAAGTTCCACCAGGAATGAGTTTTTATGCAAAAACTGTCTATTTCAACTAACTTTGTCCATCCAAAACGAACTTTGTACTTTGCTATGAAGTTCCACCAGGAATGAGTTTTCATACAAAACCTGTCTATTTCAACTAAATTGATCCATCCAAAACGAACTTTGTACTTTGCTATGAAGTTCCACCAGGAATGAGTTTTTATGCAAAAACTGTCTATTTCAACTAACTTTGTCCATCCAAAACGAACTTTGTACTTTGCTATGAAGTTCCATCAGGAATGAGTTTTCATGCAAAAACTGTCTATTTCAACTTAATTCGTCCATCTGATTCGAACTTTGTACTTTGCTATGAAGTTCCACCAGGAATGAGTTTTCATACAAAAACTGTCTATTTCAACTAAATTGATCCATCCAAAACGAACTTTGTACTTTGCTATGAAGTTCCACCAGGAATGAGTTTTTATGCAAAAACTGTCTATTTCAACTAACTTTGTCCATCTAAAACGAACTTTGTACTTTGCTATGAAGTTCCACCAGGAATGAGTTTTCATGCAAAAACTGTCTATTTCAACTAAATTGATCCATCCAAAACGAACTTTGTACTTTGCTATGAAGTTCCACCAGGAATAAGTTTTTATGCAAAAACTGTCTATTTCAACTAACTTTGTCCATCCAAAACGAACTTTGTACTTTGCTATGAAGTTCCACCAGGAATGAGTTTTCATGCAAAAACTGTCTATTTCAACTAAATTGATCCATCCAAAACGAACTTTGTACTTTGCTATGAAGTTCCACCAGGAATGAGTTTTCATGCAAAAACTGTCTATTTCAACTAACTTTGTCCATCCAAAACGAACTTTGTACTTTGCTATGAAGTTCCACCAGGAATGAGTTTTTATGCAAAAACTGTCTATTTCAACTAACTTTGTCCATCCAAAACGAACTTTGTACTTTGCTATGAAGTTCCACCAGGAATGAGTTTTCATGCAAAAACTGTCTATTTCAACTAACTTTGTCCATCTAAAACGAACTTTGTACTTTGCTATGAAGTTCCACCAGGAATGAGTTTTCATGCAAAAACTGTCTATTTCAACTAACTTTGTCTATCCAAAACGAACTTTGTACTTTGCTATGAAGTTCCACCAGGAATGAGTTTTCATACAAAAACTGTCTATTTCAACTAAATTGATCCATCCAAAACGAACTTTGTACTTTGCTATGAAGTTCCACCAGGAATAAGTTTTTATGCAAAAACTGTCTATTTCAACTAACTTTGTCCATCTAAAACGAACTTTGTACTTTGCTATGAAGTTCCACCAGGAATGAGTTTTTATGCAAAAACTGTCTATTTCAACTAACTTTGTCCATCTAAAACGAACTTTGTACTTTGCTATGAAGTTCCACCAGGAATGAGTTTTCATGCAAAAACTGTCTATTTCAACTAAATTGATCCATCCAAAACGAACTTTGTACTTTGCTATGAAGTTCCACCAGGAATGAGTTTTTATGCAAAAACTGTCTATTTCAACTAACTTTGTCCATCCAAAACGAACTTTGTACTTTGCTATGAAGTTCCACCAGGAATGAGTTTTCATGCAAAAACTGTCTATTTCAACTTAATTCGTCCATCCAAAACGAACTTTGTACTTTGCTATGAAGTTCCACCAGGAATGAGTTTTTATGCAAAAACTGTCTATTTCAACTAACTTTGTCCATCCAAAACGAACTTTGTACTTTGCTATGAAGTTCCATCAGGAATGAGTTTTCATGCAAAAACTGTCTATTTCAACTTAATTCGTCCATCCAAAACGAACTTTGTACTTTGCTATGAAGTTCCACCAGGAATGAGTTTTTATGCAAAAACTGTTCATTTCAACTAACTTTGTCCATCCAAAACGAACTTTGTACTTTGCTATGAAGTTCCACCAGGAATGAGTTTTCATGCAAAAACTGTCTATTTCAACTTAATTCGTCCATCTGATTCGAACTTTGTACTTTGCTATGAAGTTCCACCAGGAATGAGTTTTCATACAAAAACTGTCTATTTCAACTAAATTGATCCATCCAAAACGAACTTTGTACTTTGCTATGAAGTTCCACCAGGAATGAGTTTTCATGCAAAAACTGTCTATTTCAACTAACTTTGTCCATCTAAAACGAACTTTGTACTTTGCTATGAAGTTCCACCAGGAATGAGTTTTCATGCAAAAACTGTCTATTTCAACTAAATTGATCCATCCAAAACGAACTTTGTACTTTGCTATGAAGTTCCACCAGGAATAAGTTTTTATGCAAAAACTGTCTATTTCAACTAACTTTGTCCATCCAAAACGAACTTTGTACTTTGCTATGAAGTTCCACCAGGAATGAGTTTTCATGCAAAAACTGTCTATTTCAACTAAATTGATCCATCCAAAACGAACTTTGTACTTTGCTATGAAGTTCCACCAGGAATGAGTTTTCATGCAAAAACTGTCTATTTCAACTAACTTTGTCCATCCAAAACGAACTTTGTACTTTGCTATGAAGTTCCACCAGGAATGAGTTTTTATGCAAAAACTGTCTATTTCAACTAACTTTGTCCATCCAAAACGAACTTTGTACTTTGCTATGAAGTTCCACCAGGAATGAGTTTTCATGCAAAAACTGTCTATTTCAACTAACTTTGTCCATCTAAAACGAACTTTGTACTTTGCTATGAAGTTCCACCAGGAATGAGTTTTCATGCAAAAACTGTCTATTTCAACTAACTTTGTCTATCCAAAACGAACTTTGTACTTTGCTATGAAGTTCCACCAGGAATGAGTTTTCATACAAAAACTGTCTATTTCAACTAAATTGATCCATCCAAAACGAACTTTGTACTTTGCTATGAAGTTCCACCAGGAATAAGTTTTTATGCAAAAACTGTCTATTTCAACTAACTTTGTCCATCTAAAACGAACTTTGTACTTTGCTATGAAGTTCCACCAGGAATGAGTTTTCATGCCAAAACTGTCTATTTCAACTAAATTGATCCATCCAAAACGAACTTTGTACTTTGCTATGAAGTTCCACCAGGAATGAGTTTTCATGCAAAAACTGTCTATTTCAACTAAATTGATCCATCCAAAACGAACTTTGTACTTTGCTATGAAGTTCCACCAGGAATGAGTTTTTATGCAAAAACTGTCTATTTCAACTAACTTTGTCCATCCAAAACGAACTTTGTACTTTGCTATGAAGTTCCACCAGGAATGAGTTTTCATACAAAAACTGTCTATTTCAACTAACTTTGTCTATCCAAAACGAACTTTGTACTTTGCTATGAAGTTCCACCAGGAATGAGTTTTCATGCAAAAACTGTCTATTTCAACTAAATTGATCCATCCAAAACGAACTTTGTACTTTGCTATGAAGTTCCACCAGGAATGAGTTTTTATGCAAAAACTGTCTATTTCAACTAACTTTGTCCATCTTAAACGAACTTTGTACTTTGCTATGAAGTTCCACCAGGAATGAGTTTTTATGCAAAAACTGTCTATTTCAACTAACTTTGTCCATCTAAAACGAACTTTGTACTTTGCTATGAAGTTCCACCAGGAATGAGTTTTCATGCAAAAACTGTCTATTTCAACTTAATTCGTCCATCTGATTCGAACTTTGTACTTTGCTATGAAGTTCCACCAGGAATGAGTTTTCATACAAAAACTGTCTATTTCAACTAAATTGATCCATCCAAAACGAACTTTGTACTTTGCTATGAAGTTCCACCAGGAATGAGTTTTTATGCAAAAACTGTCTATTTCAACTAACTTTGTCCATCTAAAACGAACTTTGTACTTTGCTATGAAGTTCCACCAGGAATGAGTTTTCATGCAAAAACTGTCTATTTCAACTAACTTTGTCTATCCAAAACGAACTTTGTACTTTGCTATGAAGTTCCACCAGGAATGAGTTTTCATGCAAAAACTGTCTATTTCAACTTAATTCGTCCATCTGATTCGAACTTTGTACTTTGCTATAAAGTTCCACCAGGAATGAGTTTTTATGCAAAAACTGTCTATTTCAACTAACTTTGTCCATCCAAAACGAACTTTGTACTTTGCTATGAAGTTCCACCAGGAATGAGTTTTCATGCAAAAACTGTCTATTTCAACTTAATTCGTCCATCCAAAACGAACTTTGTACTTTGCTATGAAGTTCCACCAGGAATGAGTTTTCATGCAAAAACTGTCTATTTCAACTAACTTTGTCTATCCAAAACGAACTTTGTACTTTGCTATGAAGTTCCACCAGGAATGAGTTTTCATGCAAAAACTGTCTATTTCAACTTAATTCGTCCATCTGATTCGAACTTTGTACTTTGCTATGAAGTTCCACCAGGAATGAGTTTTCATGCAAAAACTGTCTATTTCAACTAAATTGATCCATCCAAAACGAACTTTGTACTTTGCTATGAAGTTCCACCAGGAATGAGTTTTCATACAAAAACTGTCTATTTCAACTAAATTGATCCATCCAAAACGAACTTTGTACTTTGCTATGAAGTTCCACCAGGAATGAGTTTTTATGCAAAAACTGTCTATTTCAACTAACTTTGTCCATCTAAAACGAACTTTGTACTTTGCTATGAAGTTCCACCAGGAATGAGTTTTCATGCAAAAACTGTCTATTTCAACTAAATTGATCCATCCAAAACGAACTTTGTACTTTGCTATGAAGTTCCACCAGGAATGAGTTTTCATGCAAAAACTGTCTATTTCAACTTAATTCGTCCATCCAAAACGAACTTTGTACTTTGCTATGAAGTTCCACCAGGAATGAGTTTTCATGCAAAAACTGTCTATTTCAACTAACTTTGTCTATCCAAAACGAACTTTGTACTTTGCTATGAAGTTCCACCAGGAATGAGTTTTCATGCAAAAACTGTCTATTTCAACTTAATTCGTCCATCTGATTCGAACTTTGTACTTTGCTATGAAGTTCCACCAGGAATGAGTTTTCATGCAAAAACTGTCTATTTCAACTAAATTGATCCATCCAAAACGAACTTTGTACTTTGCTATGAAGTTCCACCAGGAATGAGTTTTCATACAAAAACTGTCTATTTCAACTAAATTGATCCATCCAAAACGAACTTTGTACTTTGCTATGAAGTTCCACCAGGAATGAGTTTTTATGCAAAAACTGTCTATTTCAACTAACTTTGTCCATCTAAAACGAACTTTGTACTTTGCTATGAAGTTCCACCAGGAATGAGTTTTCATGCAAAAACTGTCTATTTCAACTAAATTGATCCATCCAAAACGAACTTTGTACTTTGCTATGAAGTTCCACCAGAAATGAGTTTTCATGCAAAAACTGTCTATTTCAACTTAATTCGTCCATCCAAAACGAACTTTGTACTTTGCTATGAAGTTCCACCAGGAATGAGTTTTTATGCAAAAACTGTCTATTTCAACTAACTTTGTCCATCTAAAACGAACTTTGTACTTTGCTATGAAGTTCCACCAGGAATGAGTTTTCATGCAAAAACTGTCTATTTCAACTAACTTTGTCTATCCAAAACGAACTTTGTACTTTGGTATGAAGTTCCACCAGGAATGAGTTTTCATGCAAAAACTGTCTATTTCAACTTAATTCGTCCATCTGATTCGAACTTTGTACTTTGCTATGAAGTTCCACCAGGAATGAGTTTTCATACAAAAACTGTCTATTTCAACTAAATTGATCCATCCAAAACGAACTTTGTACTTTGCTATGAAGTTCCACCAGGAATGAGTTTTTATGCAAAAACTGTCTATTTCAACTAACTTTGTCCATCTAAAACGAACTTTGTACTTTGCTATGAAGTTCCACCAGGAATGAGTTTTCATGCAAAAACTGTCTATTTCTACTAACTTTGTCCATCTAAAACGAACTTTGTACTTTGCTATGAAGTTCCACCAGGAATGAGTTTTCATGCAAAAACTGTCTATTTCAACTTAATTCGTCCATCTGATTCGAACTTTGTACTTTGCTATGAAGTTCCACCAGGAATGAGTTTTTATACAAAAACTGTCTATTTCAACTTAATTCGTCCATCCAAAACGAACTTTGTACTTTGCTATGAAGTTCCACCAGGAATGAGTTTTTATGCAAAAACTGTCTATTTCAACTAACTTTGTCCATCCAAAACGAACTTTGTACTTTGCTATGAAGTTCCACCAGGAATGAGTTTTTATGCAAAAACTGTCTATTTCAACTAAATTGATCCATCCAAAACGAACTTTGTACTTTGCTATGAAGTTCCACCAGGAATGAGTTTTTATGCAAAAACTGTCTATTTCAACTAACTTTGTCCATCCAAAACGAACTTTGTACTTTGCTATGAAGTTCCACCAGGAATGAGTTTTCATGCAAAAACTGTCTATTTCAACTAAATTGATCCATCCAAAACGAACTTTGTACTTTGCTATGAAGTTCCACCAGGAATGAGTTTTTATGCAAAAACTGTCTATTTCAACTAACTTTGTCCATCCAAAACGAACTTTGTACTTTGCTATGAAGTTCCACCAGGAATGAGTTTTCATACAAAAACTGTCTATTTCAACTTAATTGATCCATCCAAAACGAACTTTGTACTTTGCTATGAAGTTCCACCAGGAATGAGTTTTTATGCAAAAACTGTCTATTTCAACTAACTTTGTCCATCCAAAACGAACTTTGTACTTTGCTATGAAGTTCCACCAGGAATGAGTTTTCATGCAAAAACTGTCTATTTCAACTAAATTGATCCATCCAAAACGAACTTTGTACTTTGCTATGAAGTTCCACCAGGAATGAGTTTTAATGCAAAAACTGTCTATTTCAACTAAATTGATCCATCCAAAACGAACTTTGTACTTTGCTATGAAGTTCCACCAGGAATGAGTTTTCATACAAAAACTGTCTATTTCAACTTAATTCGTCCATCCAAAACGAACTTTGTACTTTGCTATGAAGTTCCACCAGGAATGAGTTTTTATGCAAAAACTGTCTATTTCAACTAACTTTGTCCATCCAAAACGAACTTTGTACTTTGCTATGAAGTTCCACCAGGAATGAGTTTTCATACAAAAACTGTCTATTTCAACTTAATTCGTCCATCCAAAACGAACTTTGTACTTTGCTATGAAGTTCCACCAGGAATGAGTTTTTATGCAAAAACTGTCTATTTCAACTAACTTTGTCCATCTAAAACGAACTTTGTACTTTGCTATGAAGTTCCACCAGGAATGAGTTTTCATGCAAAAACTGTCTATTTCAACTTAATTCGTCCATCCAAAACGAACTTTGTACTTTGCTATGAAGTTCCACCAGGAATGAGTTTTTATGCAAAAACTGTCTATTTCAACTAACTTTGTCCATCCAAATCGAACTTTGTACTTTGCTATGAAGTTCCACCAGGAATGAGTTTTCATACAAAAACTGTCTATTTCAACTAAATTGATCCATCCAAAACGAACTTTGTACTTTGCTATGAAGTTCCACCAGGAATGAGTTTTCATGCAAAAACTGTCTATTTCAACTAACTTTGTCCATCTGATTCGAACTTTGTACTTTGCTATGAAGTTCCACCAGGAATGAGTTTTTATACAAAAACTGTCTATTTCAACTTAATTCGTCCATCCAAAACGAACTTTGTACTTTGCTATGAAGTTCCACCAGGAATGAGTTTTTATGCAAAAACTGTCTATTTCAACTAACTTTGTCCATCCAAAACGAACTTTGTACTTTGCTATGAAGTTCCACCAGGAATGAGTTTTCATGCAAAAACTGTCTATTTCAACTAACTTTGTCCATCCAAAACGAACTTTGTACTTTGCTATGAAGTTCCACCAGGAATGAGTTTTCATGCAAAAACTGTCTATTTCAACTTAATTCGTCCATCTGATTCGAACTTTGTACTTTGCTATGAAGTTCCACCAGGAATGAGTTTTCATGCAAAAACTGTCTATTTCAACTAAATTGATCCATCCAAAACGAACTTTGTACTTTGCTATGAAGTTCCACCAGGAATGAGTTTTCATACAAAAACTGTCTATTTCAACTAAATTGATCCATCCAAAACGAACTTTGTACTTTGCTATGAAGTTCCACCAGGAATGAGTTTTTATGCAAAAACTGTCTATTTCAACTAACTTTGTCCATCTAAAACGAACTTTGTACTTTGCTATGAAGTTCCACCAGGAATGAGTTTTCATGCAAAAACTGTCTATTTCAACTAAATTGATCCATCCAAAACGAACTTTGTACTTTGCTATGAAGTTCCACCAGAAATGAGTTTTCATGCAAAAACTGTCTATTTCAACTTAATTCGTCCATCCAAAACGAACTTTGTACTTTGCTATGAAGTTCCACCAGGAATGAGTTTTCATGCAAAAACTGTCTATTTCAACTAACTTTGTCTATCCAAAACGAACTTTGTACTTTGCTATGAAGTTCCACCAGGAATGAGTTTTCATGCAAAAACTGTCTATTTCAACTTAATTCGTCCATCTGATTCGAACTTTGTACTTTGCTATGAAGTTCCACCAGGAATGAGTTTTCATGCAAAAACTGTCTATTTCAACTAAATTGATCCATCCAAAACGAACTTTGTACTTTGCTATGAAGTTCCACCAGGAATGAGTTTTCATACAAAAACTGTCTATTTCAACTAAATTGATCCATCCAAAACGAACTTTGTACTTTGCTATGAAGTTCCACCAGGAATGAGTTTTCATACAAAAACTGTCTATTTCAACTAACTTTGTCCATCCAAAACGAACTTTGTACTTTGCTATGAAGTTCCACCAGGAATGAGTTTTCATACAAAAACTGTCTATTTCAACTTAATTCGTCCATCCAAAACGAACTTTGTACTTTGCTATGAAGTTCCACCAGGAATGAGTTTTCATACAAAAACTGTCTATTTCAACTAACTTTGTCCATCCAAAACGAACTTTGTACTTTGCTATGAAGTTCCACCAGGAATGAGTTTTCATACAAAAACTGTCTATTTCAACTTAATTCGTCCATCCAAAACGAACTTTGTACTTTGCTATGAAGTTCCACCAGGAATGAGTTTTTATGCAAAAACTGTCTATTTCAACTAACTTTGTCCATCTAAAACGAACTTTGTACTTTGCTATGAAGTTCCACCAGGAATGAGTTTTCATACAAAAACTGTCTATTTCAACTAACTTTGTCCATCCAAAACGAACTTTGTACTTTGCTATGAAGTTCCACCAGGAATGAGTTTTCATGCAAAAACTGTCTATTTCAACTAACTTTGTCCATCTAAAACGAACTTTGTACTTTGCTATGAAGTTCCACCAGGAATGAGTTTTCATACAAAAACTGTCTATTTCAACTTAATTCGTCCATCCAAAACGAACTTTGTACTTTGCTATGAAGTTCCACCAGGAATGAGTTTTCATGCAAAAACTGTCTGTTTCAACTAACTTTGTCCATCTAAAACGAACTTTGTACTTTGCTATGAAGTTCCACCAGGAATGAGTTTTCATGCAAAAACTGTCTATTTCAACTTAATTCGTCCATCTGATTCGAACTTTGTACTTTGCTATGAAGTTCCACCAGGAATGAGTTTTCATACAAAAACTGTCTATTTCAACTAACTTTGTCCATCCAAAACGAACTTTGTACTTTGCTATGAAGTTCCACCAGGAATGAGTTTTCATGCAAAAACTGTCTATTTCAACTAACTTTGTCCATCCAAAACGAACTTTGTACTTTGCTATGAAGTTCCACCAGGAATGAGTTTTCATACAAAAACTGTCTATTTCAACTTAATTCGTCCATCCAAAACGAACTTTGTACTTTGCTATGAAGTTCCACCAGGAATGAGTTTTCATGCAAAAACTGTCTATTTCAACTAACTTTGTCCATCTAAAACGAACTTTGTACTTTGCTATGAAGTTCCACCAGGAATGAGTTTTCATGCAAAAACTGTCTATTTCAACTAACTTTGTCCATCTGATTCGAACTTTGTACTTTGCTATGAAGTTCCACCAGGAATGAGTTTTCATACAAAAACTGTCTATTTCAACTTAATTCGTCCATCCAAAACGAACTTTGTACTTTGCTATGAAGTTCCACCACGAATGAGTTTTCATGCAAAAACTGTCTATTTCAACTAAATTGATCCATCCAAAACGAACTTTGTTCTTTGCTATGAAGTTCCACCAGGAATGAGTTTTCATGCAAAAACTGTCTATTTCAACTAAATTGATCCATCCAAAACGAACTTTGTTCTTTGCTATGAAGTTCCACCAGGAATGAGTTTTCATGCAAAAACTGTCTATTTCAACTAAATTGATCCATCCGATACGAACTTTGTACTTTGCTATGAAGTTCTACCAGGAATGAGTTTTCATGCAAGAACTGTCTATTTCAACTAACTTTGTCCATCCAAAACGAACTTTGTACTTTGCTATGAAGTTCCACCAGGAATGAGTTTTCATGCAAAAACTGTCTATTTCAACTAAATTGATCCATCCAAAACGAACTTTGTACTTTGCTATGAAGTTCCACCAGGAATGAGTTTTCATACAAAAACTGTCTATTTCAACTTAATTCGTCCATCCAAAACGAACTTTGTACTTTGCTATGAAGTTCCACCAGGAATGAGTTTTTATGCAAAAACTGTCTATTTCAACTAACTTTGTCCATCTAAAACGAACTTTGTACTTTGCTATGAAGTTCCACCAGGAATGAGTTTTCATACAAAAACTGTCTATTTCAACTTAATTCGTCCATCCAAAACGAACTTTGTACTTTGCTATGAAGTTCCACCAGGAATGAGTTTTCATACAAAAACTGTCTATTTCAACTAACTTTGTCCATCCAAAACGAACTTTGTACTTTGCTATGAAGTTCCACCAGGAATGAGTTTTCATACAAAAACTGTCTATTTCAACTTAATTCGTCCATCCAAAACGAACTTTGTACTTTGCTATGAAGTTCCACCAGGAATGAGTTTTTATGCAAAAACTGTCTATTTCAACTAACTTTGTCCATCTAAAACGAACTTTGTACTTTGCTATGAAGTTCCACCAGGAATGAGTTTTCATACAAAAACTGTCTATTTCAACTAACTTTGTCCATCCAAAACGAACTTTGTACTTTGCTATGAAGTTCCACCAGGAATGAGTTTTCATGCAAAAACTGTCTATTTCAACTAACTTTGTCCATCTAAAACGAACTTTGTACTTTGCTATGAAGTTCCACCAGGAATGAGTTTTCATACAAAAACTGTCTATTTCAACTTAATTCGTCCATCCAAAACGAACTTTGTACTTTGCTATGAAGTTCCACCAGGAATGAGTTTTCATGCAAAAACTGTCTATTTCAACTAACTTTGTCCATCTAAAACGAACTTTGTACTTTGCTATGAAGTTCCACCAGGAATGAGTTTTCATGCAAAAACTGTCTATTTCAACTAACTTTGTCCATCTAAAACGAACTTTGTACTTTGCTATGAAGTTCCACCAGGAATGAGTTTTCATACAAAAACTGTCTATTTCAACTAACTTTGTCCATCCAAAACGAACTTTGTACTTTGCTATGAAGTTCCACCAGGAATGAGTTTTCATGCAAAAACTGTCTATTTCAACTAACTTTGTCCATCCAAAACGAACTTTGTACTTTGCTATGAAGTTCCACCAGGAATGAGTTTTCATACAAAAACTGTCTATTTCAACTTAATTCGTCCATCCAAAACGAACTTTGTACTTTGCTATGAAGTTCCACCAGGAATGAGTTTTCATGCAAAAACTGTCTATTTCAACTAACTTTGTCCATCTAAAACGAACTTTGTACTTTGCTATGAAGTTCCACCAGGAATGAGTTTTCATGCAAAAACTGTCTATTTCAACTTAATTCGTCCATCTGATTCGAACTTTGTACTTTGCTATGAAGTTCCACCAGGAATGAGTTTTCATACAAAAACTGTCTATTTCAACTTAATTCGTCCATCCAAAACGAACTTTGTACTTTGCTATGAAGTTCCACCACGAATGAGTTTTCATGCAAAAACTGTCTATTTCAACTAAATTGATCCATCCAAAACGAACTTTGTTCTTTGCTATGAAGTTCCACCAGGAATGAGTTTTCATGCAAAAACTGTCTATTTCAACTAAATTGATCCATCCAAAACGAACTTTGTTCTTTGCTATGAAGTTCCACCAGGAATGAGTTTTCATGCAAAAACTGTCTATTTCAACTAAATTGATCCATCCGATACGAACTTTGTACTTTGCTATGAAGTTCTACCAGGAATGAGTTTTCATGCAAGAACTGTCTATTTCAACTAACTTTGTCCATCCAAAACGAACTTTGTACTTTGCTATGAAGTTCCACCAGGAATGAGTTTTCATGCAAAAACTGTCTATTTCAACTAAATTGATCCATCCAAAACGAACTTTGTACTTTGCTATGAAGTTCCACCAGGAATGAGTTTTCATACAAAAACTGTCTATTTCAACTTAATTCGTCCATCCAAAACGAACTTTGTACTTTGCTATGAAGTTCCACCAGGAATGAGTTTTTATGCAAAAACTGTCTATTTCAACTAACTTTGTCCATCTAAAACGAACTTTGTACTTTGCTATGAAGTTCCACCAGGAATGAGTTTTCATACAAAAACTGTCTATTTCAACTTAATTCGTCCATCCAAAACGAACTTTGTACTTTGCTATGAAGTTCCACCAGGAATGAGTTTTTATGCAAAAACTGTCTATTTCAACTAACTTTGTCCATCCAAAACGAACTTTGTACTTTGCTATGAAGTTCCACCAGGAATGAGTTTCCATGCAAAAACTGTCTATTTCAACTAACTTTGTCCATCCAAAACGAACTTTGTACTTTGCTATGAAGTTCCACCAGGAATGAGTTTTCATGCAAAAACTGTCTATTTCAACTAAATTGATCCATCCAAAACGAACTTTGTACTTTGCTATGAAGTTCCACCAGGAATGAGTTTTCATGCAAAAACTGTCTATTTCAACTAACTTTGTCTATCCAAAACGAACTTTGTACTTTGCTATGAAGTTCCACCAGGAATGAGTTTTCATACAAAAACTGTCTATTTCAACTTAATTCGTCCATCCAAAACGAACTTTGTACTTTGCTATGAAGTTCCACCAGGAATGAGTTTTTATGCAAAAACTGTCTATTTCAACTAACTTTGTCCATCTAAAACGAACTTTGTACTTTGCTATGAAGTTCCACCAGGAATGAGTTTTCATGCAAAAACTGTCTATTTCAACTTAATTCGTCCATCTGATTCGAACTTTGTACTTTGCTATGAAGTTCCACCAGGAATGAGTTTTCATACAAAAACTGTCTATTTCAACTAAATTGATCCATCCAAAACGAACTTTGTACTTTGCTATGAAGTTCCACCAGGAATGAGTTTTTATGCAAAAACTGTCTATTTCAACTAACTTTGTCCATCCAAAACGAACTTTGTACTTTGCTATGAAGTTCCACCAGGAATGAGTTTTCATACAAAAACTGTCTATTTCAACTAAATTGATCCATCCAAAACGAACTTTGTACTTTGCTATGAAGTTCCACCAGGAATGAGTTTTTATGCAAAAACTGTCTATTTCAACTAACTTTGTCCATCCAAAACGAACTTTGTACTTTGCTATGAAGTTCCACCAGGAATGAGTTTTCATGCAAAAACTGTCTATTTCAACTAACTTTGTCCATCTAAAACGAACTTTGTACTTTGCTATGAAGTTCTACCAGGAATGAGTTTTCATACAAAAACTGTCTATTTCAACTAAATTGATCCATCCAAAACGAACTTTGTACTTTGCTATGAAGTTCCACCAGGAATGAGTTTTCATGCAAAAACTGTCTATTTCAACTAACTTTGTCTATCCAAAACGAACTTTGTACTTTGCTATGAAGTTCCACCAGGAATGAGTTTTCATACAAAAACTGTCTATTTCAACTAAATTGATCCATCCAAAACGAACTTTGTACTTTGCTATGAAGTTCCACCAGGAATGAGTTTTCATGCAAAAACTGTCTATTTCAACTTAATTCGTCCATCTGATTCGAACTTTGTACTTTGCTATGAAGTTCCACCAGGAATGAGTTTTCATACAAAAACTGTCTATTTTAACTAAATTGATCCATCCAAAACGAACTTTGTACTTTGCTATGAAGTTCCACCAGGAATGAGTTTTTATGCAAAAACTGTCTATTTCAACTAACTTTGTCCATCTAAAACGAACTTTGTACTTTGCTATGAAGTTCCACCAGGAATGAGTTTTCATGCAAAAACTGTCTATTTCAACTAACTTTGTCCATCCAAAACGAACTTTGTACTTTGCTATGAAGTTCCACCAGGAATGAGTTTTTAGACAAAAACTGTCTATTTCAACTTAATTCGTCCATCCAAAACGAACTTTGTACTTTGCTATGAAGTTCCTCCAGGAATGAGTTTTTATGCAAAAACTGTCTATTTCAACTAAATTGATCCATCCAAAACGAACTTTGTACTTTGCTATGAAGTTCCACCAGGAATGAGTTTTCATACAAAAACTGTCTATTTCAACTAAATTGATCCATCCAAAACGAACTTTGTACTTTGCTATGAAGTTCCACCAGGAATGAGTTTTCATGCAAAAACTGTCTATTTCAACTTAATTCGTCCATCTGATTCGAACTTTGTACTTTGCTATGAAGTTCCACCAGGAATGAGTTTTCATACAAAAACTGTCTATTTCAACTAAATTGATCCATCCAAAACGAACTTTGTACTTTGCTATGAAGTTCCACCAGGAATGAGTTTTCATGCAAAAACTGTCTATTTCAACTAACTTTGTCTATCCAAAACGAACTTTGTACTTTGCTATGAAGTTCCACCAGGAATGAGTTTTCATGCAAAAACTGTCTATTTCAACTAACTTTGTCCATCTAAAACGAACTTTGTACTTTGCTATGAAGTTCCACCAGGAATGAGTTTTCATACAAAAACTGTCTATTTCAACTAAATTGATCCATCCAAAACGAACTTTGTACTTTGCTATGAAGTTCCACCAGGAATGAGTTTTTAGACAAAAACTGTCTATTTCAACTTAATTCGTCCATCCAAAACGAACTTTGTACTTTGCTATGAAGTTCCACCAGGAATGAGTTTTTATGCAAAAACTGTCTATTTCAACTAACTTTGTCTATCCAAAACGAACTTTGTACTTTGCTATGAAGTTCCACCAGGAATGAGTTTTCATGCAAAAACTGTCTATTTCAACTAAATTGATCCATCCAAAACGAACTTTGTACTTTGCTATGAAGTTCCACCAGGAATGAGTTTTCATGCAAAAACTGTCTATTTCAACTAACTTTGTCTATCCAAAACGAACTTTGTACTTTGCTATGAAGTTCCACCAGGAATGAGTTTTCATGCAAAAACTGTCTATTTCAACTAACTTTGTCCATCTAAAACGAACTTTGTACTTTGCTATGAAGTTCCACCAGGAATGAGTTTTCATACAAAAACTGTCTATTTCAACTAAATTGATCCATCCAAAACGAACTTTGTACTTTGCTATGAAGTTCCACCAGGAATGAGTTTTCATGCAAAAACTGTCTATTTCAACTTAATTCGTCCATCTGATTCGAACTTTGTACTTTGCTATGAAGTTCCACCAGGAATGAGTTTTCATACAAAAACTGTCTATTTCAACTAAATTGATCCATCCAAAACGAACTTTGTACTTTGCTATGAAGTTCCACCAGGAATGAGTTTTCATGCAAAAACTGTCTATTTCAACTAACTTTGTCTATCCAAAACGAACTTTGTACTTTGCTATGAAGTTCCACCAGGAATGAGTTTTCATGCAAAAACTGTCTATTTCAACTAACTTTGTCCATCTAAAACGAACTTTGTACTTTGCTATGAAGTTCCACCAGGAATGAGTTTTCATACAAAAACTGTCTATTTCAACTAAATTGATCCATCCAAAACGAACTTTGTACTTTGCTATGAAGTTCCACCAGGAATGAGTTTTTAGACAAAAACTGTCTATTTCAACTTAATTCGTCCATCCAAAACGAACTTTGTACTTTGCTATGAAGTTCCACCAGGAATGAGTTTTTATGCAAAAACTGTCTATTTCAACTAACTTTGTCTATCCAAAACGAACTTTGTACTTTGCTATGAAGTTCCACCAGGAATGAGTTTTCATGCAAAAACTGTCTATTTCAACTAAATTGATCCATCCAAAACGAACTTTGTACTTTGCTATGAAGTTCCACCAGGAATGAGTTTTCATGCAAAAACTGTCTATTTCAACTTAATTCGTCCATCTGATTCGAACTTTGTACTTTGCTATGAAGTTCCACCAGGAATGAGTTTTCATACAAAAACTGTCTATTTCAACTAAATTGATCCATCCAAAACGAACTTTGTACTTTGCTATGAAGTTCCACCAGGAATGAGTTTTCATGCAAAAACTGTCTATTTCAACTAACTTTGTCCATCTAAAACGAACTTTGTACTTTGCTATGAAGTTCCACCAGGAATGAGTTTTTAGACAAAAACTGTCTATTTCAACTTATTTTGTCCATCCAAAACGAACTTTGTACTTTGCTATGAAGTTCCACCAGGAATGAGTTTTCATGCAAAAACTGTCTATTTCAACTAACTTTGTCCATCTAAAACGAACTTTGTACTTTGCTATGAAGTTCCACCAGGAATGAGTTTTCATGCAAAAACTGTCTATTTCAACTAAATTGATCCATCCAAAACGAACTTTGTACTTTGCTATGAAGTTCCACCAGGAATGAGTTTTCATGCAAAAACTGTCTATTTCAACTTAATTCGTCCATCTGATTCGAACTTTGTACTTTGCTATGAAGTTCCACCAGGAATGAGTTTTCATACAAAAACTGTCTATTTCAACTAAATTGATCCATCCAAAACGAACTTTGTACTTTGCTATGAAGTTCCACCAGGAATGAGTTTTCATGCAAAAACTGTCTATTTCAACTTATTTTGTCCATCCAAAACGAACTTTGTACTTTGCTATGAAGTTCCACCAGGAATGAGTTTTTATGCAAAAACTGTCTATTTCAACTAACTTTGTCCATCCAAAACGAACTTTGTACTTTGCTATGAAGTTCCACCAGGAATGAGTTTTCATGCAAAAACTGTCTATTTCAACTAACTTTGTCTATCCAAAACGAACTTTGTACTTTGCTATGAAGTTCCACCAGGAATGAGTTTTCATACAAAAACTGTCTATTTCAACTAACTTTGTCTATCCAAAACGAACTTTGTACTTTGCTATGAAGTTCCACCAGGAATGAGTTTTTAGACAAAAACTGTCTATTTCAACTTAATTCGTCCATCCAAAACGAACTTTGTACTTTGCTATGAAGTTCCACCAGGAATGAGTTTTTATGCAAAAACTGTCTATTTCAACTAACTTTGTCTATCCAAAACGAACTTTGTACTTTGCTATGAAGTTCCACCAGGAATGAGTTTTCATGCAAAAACTGTCTATTTCAACTAACTTTGTCCATCTAAAACGAACTTTGTACTTTGCTATGAAGTTCCACCAGGAATGAGTTTTCATGCAAAAACTGTCTATTTCAACTAAATTGATCCATCCAAAACGAACTTTGTACTTTGCTATGAAGTTCCACCAGGAATGAGTTTTCATGCAAAAACTGTCTATTTCAACTAACTTTGTCCATCTAAAACGAACTTTGTACTTTGCTATGAAGTTCCACCAGGAATGAGTTTTTAGACAAAAACTGTCTATTTCAACTTATTTTGTCCATCCAAAACGAACTTTGTACTTTGCTATGAAGTTCCACCAGGAATGAGTTTTCATGCAAAAACTGTCTATTTCAACTAACTTTGTCCATCTAAAACGAACTTTGTACTTTGCTATGAAGTTCCACCAGGAATGAGTTTTCATGCAAAAACTGTCTATTTCAACTAAATTGATCCATCCAAAACGAACTTTGTACTTTGCTATGAAGTTCCACCAGGAATGAGTTTTCATGCAAAAACTGTCTATTTCAACTTAATTCGTCCATCTGATTCGAACTTTGTACTTTGCTATGAAGTTCCACCAGGAATGAGTTTTCATACAAAAACTGTCTATTTCAACTAAATTGATCCATCCAAAACGAACTTTGTACTTTGCTATGAAGTTCCACCAGGAATGAGTTTTCATGCAAAAACTGTCTATTTCAACTTATTTTGTCCATCCAAAACGAACTTTGTACTTTGCTATGAAGTTCCACCAGGAATGAGTTTTTATGCAAAAACTGTCTATTTCAACTAACTTTGTCCATCCAAAACGAACTTTGTACTTTGCTATGAAGTTCCACCAGGAATGAGTTTTCATGCAAAAACTGTCTATTTCAACTAACTTTGTCTATCCAAAACGAACTTTGTACTTTGCTATGAAGTTCCACCAGGAATGAGTTTTTATGCAAAAACTGTCTATTTCAACTTACTTTGTCCATCTAAAACGAACTTTGTACTTTGCTATGAAGTTCCACCAGGAATGAGTTTTCATACAAAAACTGTCTATTTCAACTAAATTGATCCATCCAAAACGAACTTTGTACTTTGCTATGAAGTTCCACCAGGAATGAGTTTTTATGCAAAAACTGTCTATTTCAACTTATTTTGTCCATCCAAAACGAACTTTGTACTTTGCTATGAAGTTCCACCAGGAATGAGTTTTTATGCAAAAACTGTCTATTTCAACTAACTTTGTCCATCCAAAACGAACTTTGTACTTTGCTATGAAGTTCCACCAGGAATGAGTTTTCATACAAAAACTGTCTATTTCAACTTAATTGATCCATCCAAAACGAACTTTGTACTTTGCTATGAAGTTCCACCAGGAATGAGTTTTCATGCAAAAACTGTCTATTTCAACTTAATTCGTCCATCTGATTCGAACTTTGTACTTTGCTATGAAGTTCCACCAGGAATGAGTTTTCATACAAAAACTGTCTATTTCAACTAAATTGATCCATCCAAAACGAACTTTGTACTTTGCTATGAAGTTCCACCAGGAATGAGTTTTCATGCAAAAACTGTCTATTTCAACTAACTTTGTCTATCCAAAACGAACTTTGTACTTTGCTATGAAGTTCCACCAGGAATGAGTTTTCATGCAAAAACTGTCTATTTCAACTTAATTCGTCCATCTGATTCGAACTTTGTACTTTGCTATGAAGTTCCACCAGGAATGAGTTTTCATACAAAAACTGTCTATTTCAACTAAATTGATCCATCCAAAACGAACTTTGTACTTTGCTATGAAGTTCCACCAGGAATGAGTTTTTATGCAAAAACTGTCTATTTCAACTAACTTTGTCCATCTAAAACGAACTTTGTACTTTGCTATGAAGTTCCACCAGGAATGAGTTTTCATGCAAAAACTGTCTATTTCAACTTAATTCGTCCATCTGATTCGAACTTTGTACTTTGCTATGAAGTTCCACCAGGAATGAGTTTTCATACAAAAACTGTCTATTTCAACTTAATTCGTCCATCCAAAACGAACTTTGTACTTTGCTATGAAGTTCCACCAGGAATGAGTTTTCATGCAAAAACTGTCTATTTCAACTAACTTTGTCCATCCAAAACGAACTTTGTACTTTGCTATGAAGTTCCACCAGGAATGAGTTTTCATACAAAAACTGTCTATTTCAACTAAATTGATCCATCCAAAACGAACTTTGTACTTTGCTATGAAGTTCCACCAGGAATGAGTTTTCATGCAAAAACTGTCTATTTCAACTAACTTTGTCTATCCAAAACGAACTTTGTACTTTGCTATGAAGTTCCACCAGGAATGAGTTTTCATACAAAAACTGTCTATTTCAACTTAATTCGTCCATCCAAAACGAACTTTGTACTTTGCTATGAAGTTCCACCAGGAATGAGTTTTCATACAAAAACTGTCTATTTCAACTAACTTTGTCCATCCAAAACGAACTTTGTACTTTGCTATGAAGTTCCACCAGGAATGAGTTTTCATGCAAAAACTGTCTATTTCAACTAACTTTGTCCATCCAAAACGAACTTTGTACTTTGCTATGAAGTTCCACCAGGAATGAGTTTTCATACAAAAACTGTCTATTTCAACTAACTTTGTCCATCCAAAACGAACTTTGTACTTTGCTATGAAGTTCCACCAGGAATGAGTTTTCATACAAAAACTGTCTATTTCAACTTAATTCGTCCATCCAAAACGAACTTTGTACTTTGCTATGAAGTTCCACCAGGAATGAGTTTTTATGCAAAAACTGTCTATTTCAACTAACTTTGTCCATCTAAAACGAACTTTGTACTTTGCTATGAAGTTCCACCAGGAATGAGTTTTCATACAAAAACTGTCTATTTCAACTTAATTCGTCCATCCAAAACGAACTTTGTACTTTGCTATGAAGTTCCACCAGGAATGAGTTTTCATGCAAAAACTGTCTATTTCAACTTAATTCGTCCATCCAAAACGAACTTTGTACTTTGCTATGAAGTTCCACCAGGAATGAGTTTTCATGCAAAAACTGTCTATTTCAACTTAATTCGTCCATCCAAAACGAACTTTGTACTTTGCTATGAAGTTCCACCAGGAATGAGTTTTCATACAAAAACTGTCTATTTCAACTTAATTCGTCCATCCAAAACGAACTTTGTACTTTGCTATGAAGTTCCACCAGGAATGAGTTTTCATGCAAAAACTGTCTATTTCAACTAACTTTGTCCATCTAAAACGAACTTTGTACTTTGCTATGAAGTTCCACCAGGAATGAGTTTTCATGCAAAAACTGTCTATTTCAACTTAATTCGTCCATCTGATTCGAACTTTGTACTTTGCTATGAAGTTCCACCAGGAATGAGTTTTCATACAAAAACTGTCTATTTCAACTTAATTCGTCCATCCAAAACGAACTTTGTACTTTGCTATGAAGTTCCACCAGGAATGAGTTTTCATGCAAAAACTGTCTATTTCAACTTAATTCGTCCATCCAAAACGAACTTTGTACTTTGCTATGAAGTTCCACCAGGAATGAGTTTTCATGCAAAAACTGTCTATTTCAACTTAATTCGTCCATCCAAAACGAACTTTGTACTTTGCTATGAAGTTCCACCAGGAATGAGTTTTTATGCAAAAACTGTCTATTTCAACTAACTTTGTCCATCCAAAACGAACTTTGTACTTTGCTATGAAGTTCCACCAGGAATGAGTTTTCATACAAAAACTGTCTCTTTCAACTTAATTCGTCCATCCAAAACGAACTTTGTACTTTGCTATGAAGTTCCACCAGGAATGAGTTTTTATGCAAAAACTGTCTATTTCAACTAACTTTGTCCATCTAAAACGAACTTTGTACTTTGCTATGAAGTTCCACCAGGAATGAGTTTTCATGCAAAAACTGTCTATTTCAACTTAATTCGTCCATCTGATTCGAACTTTGTACTTTGCTATGAAGTTCCACCAGGAATGAGTTTTCATACAAAAACTGTCTATTTCAACTTAATTCGTCCATCCAAAACGAACTTTGTACTTTGCTATGAAGTTCCACCAGGAATGAGTTTTCATGCAAAAACTGTCTATTTCAACTAAATTGATCCATCCAAAACGAACTTTGTACTTTGCTATGAAGTTCCACCAGGAATGAGTTTTTATGCAAAAACTGTCTATTTCAACTTAATTCGTCCATCCAAAACGAACTTTGTACTTTGCTATGAAGTTCCACCAGGAATGAGTTTTTATGCAAAAACTGTCTATTTCAACTAACTTTGTCCATCTAAAACGAACTTTGTACTTTGCTATGAAGTTCCACCAGGAATGAGTTTTTATGCAAAAACTGTCTATTTCAACTTAATTCGTCCATCCAAAACGAACTTTGTACTTTGCTATGAAGTTCCACCAGGAATGAGTTTTCATACAAAAACTGTCTATTTTAACTAAATTGATCCATCCAAAACGAACTTTGTACTTTGCTATGAAGTTCCACCAGGAATGAGTTTTTATGCAAAAACTGTCTATTTCAACTTAATTCGTCCATCCAAAACGAACTTTGTACTTTGCTATGAAGTTCCACCAGGAATGAGTTTTCATACAAAAACTGTCTATTTTAACTAAATTGATCCATCCAAAACGAACTTTGTACTTTGCTATGAAGTTCCACCAGGAATGAGTTTTTATGCAAAAACTGTCTATTTCAACTTAATTCGTCCATCCAAAACGAACTTTGTACTTTGCTATGAAGTTCCACCAGGAATGAGTTTTTATGCAAAAACTGTCTATTTCAACTAACTTTGTCCATCTAAAACGAACTTTGTACTTTGCTATGAAGTTCCACCAGGAATGAGTTTTCATGCAAAAACTGTCTATTTCAACTTAATTCGTCCATCTGATTCGAACTTTGTACTTTGCTATGAAGTTCCACCAGGAATGAGTTTTCATACAAAAACTGTCTATTTCAACTTAATTCGTCCATCCAAAACGAACTTTGTACTTTGCTATGAAGTTCCACCAGGAATGAGTTTTCATACAAAAACTGTCTATTTTAACTAAATTGATCCATCCAAAACGAACTTTGTACTTTGCTATGAAGTTCCACCAGGAATGAGTTTTCATGCAAAAACTGTCTATTTCAACTAACTTTGTCCATCCAAAACGAACTTTGTACTTTGCTATGAAGTTCCACCAGGAATGAGTTTTCATACAAAAACTGTCTATTTCAACTTAATTCGTCCATCCAAAACGAACTTTGTACTTTGCTATGAAGTTCTACCAGGAATGAGTTTTCATGCAAGAACTGTCTATTTCAACTAAATTGATCCATCCGATACGAACTTTGTACTTTGCTATGAAGTTCCACCAGGAATGAGTTTTCATACAAAAACTGTCTATTTCAACTAAATTGATCCATCCAAAACGAACTTTGTACTTTGCTATGAAGTTCCACCAGGAATGAGTTTTCATGCAAAAACTGTCTATTTCAACTAAATTGATCCATCCAAAACGAACTTTGTACTTTGCTATGAAGTTCCACCAGGAATGAGTTTTCATGCAAAAACTGTCTATTTCAACTAAATTGATCCATCCAAAACGAACTTTGTACTTTGCTATGAAGTTCCACCAGGAATGAGTTTTCATGCAAAAACTGTCTATTTCAACTAACTTTGTCTATCCAAAACGAACTTTGTACTTTGCTATGAAGTTCCACCAGGAATGAGTTTTCATACAAAAACTGTCTATTTCAACTAAATTGATCCATCCAAAACGAACTTTGTACTTTGCTATGAAGTTCCACCAGGAATGAGCTTTCATGCAAAAACTGTCTATTTCAACTAACTTTGTCTATCCAAAACGAACTTTGTACTTTGCTATGAAGTTCCACCAGGAATGAGTTTTCATACAAAAACTGTCTATTTCAACTTAATTCGTCCATCCAAAACGAACTTTGTACTTTGCTATGAAGTTCCACCAGGAATGAGTTTTTATGCAAAAACTGTCTATTTCAACTAATTTTGTCCATCTAAAACGAACTTTGTACTTTGCTATGAAGTTCCACCAGGAATGAGTTTTCATACAAAAACTGTCTATTTCAACTTAATTCGTCCATCCAAAACGAACTTTGTACTTTGCTATGAAGTTCCACCAGGAATGAGTTTTCATACAAAAACTGTCTATTTCAACTTAATTCGTCCATCCAAAACGAACTTTGTACTTTGCTATGAAGTTCCACCAGGAATGAGTTTTCATACAAAAGCTGTCTATTTCAACTTAATTCGTCCATCTAAAACGAACTTTGTACTTTGCTATGAAGTTCCACCAGGAATGAGTTTTCATACAAAAACTGTCTATTTCAACTAACTTTGTCCATCCAAAACGAACTTTGTACTTTGCTATGAAGTTCCACCAGGAATGAGTTTTCATACAAAAACTGTCTATTTCAACTTAATTCGTCCATCCAAAACGAACTTTGTACTTTGCTATGAAGTTCCACCAGGAATGAGTTTTTATGCAAAAACTGTCTATTTCAACTAACTTTGTCCATCTAAAACGAACTTTGTACTTTGCTATGAAGTTCCACCAGGAATGAGTTTTCATACAAAAACTGTCTATTTCAACTTAATTCGTCCATCCAAAACGAACTTTGTACTTTGCTATGAAGTTCCACCAGGAATGAGTTTTCATACAAAAACTGTCTATTTCAACTAACTTTGTCCATCCAAAACGAACTTTGTACTTTGCTATGAAGTTCCACTAGGAATGAGTTTTCATACAAAAACTGTCTATTTCAACTTAATTCGTCCATCCAAAACGAACTTTGTACTTTGCTATGAAGTTCCACCAGGAATGAGTTTTCATGCAAAAACTGTCTATTTCAACTAACTTTGTCCATCTAAAACGAACTTTGTACTTTGCTATGAAGTTCCACCAGGAATGAGTTTTCATACAAAAACTGTCTATTTCAACTTAATTCGTCCATCCAAAACGAACTTTGTACTTTGCTATGAAGTTCCACCAGGAATGAGTTTTCATACAAAAACTGTCTATTTCAACTAACTTTGTCCATCCAAAACGAACTTTGTACTTTGCTATGAAGTTCCACTAGGAATGAGTTTTCATACAAAAACTGTCTATTTCAACTTAATTCGTCCATCCAAAACGAACTTTGTACTTTGCTATGAAGTTCCACCAGGAATGAGTTTTCATGCAAAAACTGTCTATTTCAACTAACTTTGTCCATCTAAAACGAACTTTGTACTTTGCTATGAAGTTCCACCAGGAATGAGTTTTCATGCAAAAACTGTCTATTTCAACTAACTTTGTCCATCTAAAACGAACTTTGTACTTTGCTATGAAGTTCTACCAGGAATGAGTTTTCATACAAAAACTGTCTATTTCAACTAAATTGATCCATCCAAAACGAACTTTGTACTTTGCTATGAAGTTCCACCAGGAATGAGTTTTTATGCAAAAACTGTCTATTTCAACTAACTTTGTCCATCTAAAACGAACTTTGTACTTTGCTATGAAGTTCCACCAGGAATGAGTTTTCATACAAAAACTGTCTATTTCAACTTAATTCGTCCATCCGATACGAACTTTGTACTTTGCTATGAAGTTCTACCAGGAATGAGTTTTCATGCAAGAACTGTCTATTTCAACTAAATTGATCCATCCGATACGAACTTTGTACTTTGCTATGAAGTTCCACCAGGAATGAGTTTTCATACAAAAACTGTCTATTTCAACTAAATTGATCCATCCAAAACGAACTTTGTACTTTGCTATGAAGTTCCACCAGGAATGAGTTTTCATGCAAAAACTGTCTATTTCAACTAAATTGATCCATCCAAAACGAACTTTGTACTTTGCTATGAAGTTCCACCAGGAATGAGTTTTCATGCAAAAACTGTCTATTTCAACTAACTTTGTCTATCCAAACGAACTTTGTACTTTGCTATGAAGTTCCACCAGGAATGAGTTTTCATACAAAAACTGTCTATTTCAACTAACTTTGTCCATCCAAAACGAACTTTGTACTTTGCTATGAAGTTCCACCAGGAATGAGTTTTCATAAAAAAACTGTCTATTTCAACTTAATTCGTCCATCCGATACGAACTTTGTACTTTGCTATGAAGTTCTACCAGGAATGAGTTTTCATGCAAGAACTGTCTATTTCAACTAAATTGATCCATCCGATACGAACTTTGTACTTTGCTATGAAGTTCCACCAGGAATGAGTTTTCATACAAAAACTGTCTATTTCAACTAAATTGATCCATCCAAAACGAACTTTGTACTTTGCTATGAAGTTCCACCAGGAATGAGTTTTCATGCAAAAACTGTCTATTTCAACTAAATTGATCCATCCAAAACGAACTTTGTACTTTGCTATGAAGTTCCACCAGGAATGAGTTTTCATGCAAAAACTGTCTATTTCAACTAAATTGATCCATCCAAAACGAACTTTGTACTTTGCTATGAAGTTCCACCAGGAATGAGTTTTCATGCAAAAACTGTCTATTTCAACTAACTTTGTCTATCCAAACGAACTTTGTACTTTGCTATGAAGTTCCACCAGGAATGAGTTTTCATACAAAAACTGTCTATTTCAACTTAATTCGTCCATCCAAAACGAACTTTGTACTTTGCTATGAAGTTCCACCAGGAATGAGTTTTCATACAAAAACTGTCTATTTCAACTAAATTGATCCATCCAAAACGAACTTTGTACTTTGCTATGAAGTTCCACCAGGAATGAGTTTTCATGCCAAAACTGTCTATTTCAACTAAATTGATCCATCCAAAACGAACTTTGTACTTTGCTATGAAGTTCCACCAGGAATGAGTTTTCATGCAAAAACTGTCTATTTCAACTAAATTGATCCATCCAAAACGAACTTTGTACTTTGCTATGAAGTTCCACCAGGAATGAGTTTTCATGCAAAAACTGTCTATTTCAACTAAATTGATCCATCCAAAACGAACTTTGTACTTTGCTATGAAGTTCCACCAGGAATGAGTTTTCATACAAAAACTGTCTATTTCAACTAAATTGATCCATCCAAAACGAACTTTGTACTTTGCTATGAAGTTCCACCAGGAATGAGTTTTCATGCCAAAACTGTCTATTTCAACTAAATTGATCCATCCAAAACGAACTTTGTACTTTGCTATGAAGTTCCACCAGGAATGAGTTTTCATGCAAAAACTGTCTATTTCAACTAAATTGATCCATCCAAAACGAACTTTGTACTTTGCTATGAAGTTCCACCAGGAATGAGTTTTCATGCCAAAACTGTCTATTTCAACTAAATTGATCCATCCAAAACGAACTTTGTACTTTGCTATGAAGTTCCACCAGGAATGAGTTTTCATGCAAAAACTGTCTATTTCAACTAAATTGATCCATCCAAAACGAACTTTGTACTTTGCTATGAAGTTCCACCAGGAATGAGTTTTCATACAAAAACTGTCTATTTCAACTTAATTCGTCCATCCAAAACGAACTTTGTACTTTGCTATGAAGTTCCACCAGGAATGAGTTTTCATACAAAAACTGTCTATTTCAACTAAATTGATCCATCCAAAACGAACTTTGTACTTTGCTATGAAGTTCCACCAGGAATGAGTTTTCATGCCAAAACTGTCTATTTCAACTAAATTGATCCATCCAAAACGAACTTTGTACTTTGCTATGAAGTTCCACCAGGAATGAGTTTTCATGCAAAAACTGTCTATTTCAACTAAATTGATCCATTCAAAACGAACTTTGTACTTTGCTATGAAGTTCCACCAGGAATGAGTTTTCATGCAAAAACTGTCTATTTCAACTAAATTGATCCATCCAAAACGAACTTTGTACTTTGCTATGAAGTTCCACCAGGAATGAGTTTTCATACAAAAACTGTCTATTTCAACTAAATTGATCCATCCAAAACGAACTTTGTACTTTGCTATGAAGTTCCACCAGGAATGAGTTTTCATGCAAAAACTGTCTATTTCAACTAACTTTGTCTATCCAAAACGAACTTTGTACTTTGCTATGAAGTTCCACCAGGAATGAGTTTTCATGCAAAAACTGTCTATTTCAACTAACTTTGTCTATCCAAACGAACTTTGTACTTTGCTATGAAGTTCCACCAGGAATGAGTTTTCATACAAAAACTGTCTATTTCAACTTAATTCGTCCATCCAAAACGAACTTTGTACTTTGCTATGAAGTTCCACCAGGAATGAGTTTTCATACAAAAACTGTCTATTTCAACTAAATTGATCCATCCAAAACGAACTTTGTACTTTGCTATGAAGTTCCACCAGGAATGAGTTTTCATGCCAAAACTGTCTATTTCAACTAAATTGATCCATCCAAAACGAACTTTGTACTTTGCTATGAAGTTCCACCAGGAATGAGTTTTCATGCAAAAACTGTCTATTTCAACTAAATTGATCCATCCAAAACGAACTTTGTACTTTGCTATGAAGTTCCACCAGGAATGAGTTTTCATGCAAAAACTGTCTATTTCAACTAAATTGATCCATCCAAAACGAACTTTGTACTTTGCTATGAAGTTCCACCAGGAATGAGTTTTCATACAAAAACTGTCTATTTCAACTAAATTGATCCATCCAAAACGAACTTTGTACTTTGCTATGAAGTTCCACCAGGAATGAGTTTTCATGCCAAAACTGTCTATTTCAACTAAATTGATCCATCCAAAACGAACTTTGTACTTTGCTATGAAGTTCCACCAGGAATGAGTTTTCATGCAAAAACTGTCTATTTCAACTAAATTGATCCATCCAAAACGAACTTTGTACTTTGCTATGAAGTTCCACCAGGAATGAGTTTTCATGCCAAAACTGTCTATTTCAACTAAATTGATCCATCCAAAACGAACTTTGTACTTTGCTATGAAGTTCCACCAGGAATGAGTTTTCATGCAAAAACTGTCTATTTCAACTAAATTGATCCATCCAAAACGAACTTTGTACTTTGCTATGAAGTTCCACCAGGAATGAGTTTTCATACAAAAACTGTCTATTTCAACTTAATTCGTCCATCCAAAACGAACTTTGTACTTTGCTATGAAGTTCCACCAGGAATGAGTTTTCATACAAAAACTGTCTATTTCAACTAAATTGATCCATCCAAAACGAACTTTGTACTTTGCTATGAAGTTCCACCAGGAATGAGTTTTCATGCCAAAACTGTCTATTTCAACTAAATTGATCCATCCAAAACGAACTTTGTACTTTGCTATGAAGTTCCACCAGGAATGAGTTTTCATGCAAAAACTGTCTATTTCAACTAAATTGATCCATTCAAAACGAACTTTGTACTTTGCTATGAAGTTCCACCAGGAATGAGTTTTCATGCAAAAACTGTCTATTTCAACTAAATTGATCCATCCAAAACGAACTTTGTACTTTGCTATGAAGTTCCACCAGGAATGAGTTTTCATACAAAAACTGTCTATTTCAACTAAATTGATCCATCCAAAACGAACTTTGTACTTTGCTATGAAGTTCCACCAGGAATGAGTTTTCATGCAAAAACTGTCTATTTCAACTAACTTTGTCTATCCAAAACGAACTTTGTACTTTGCTATGAAGTTCCACCAGGAATGAGTTTTCATGCAAAAACTGTCTATTTCAACTTAATTCGTCCATCCAAAACGAACTTTGTACTTTGCTATGAAGTTCCACCAGGAATGAGTTTTCATACAAAAACTGTCTATTTCAACTAACTTTGTCTATCCAAAACGAACTTTGTACTTTGCTATGAAGTTCCACCAGGAATGAGTTTTCATACAAAAACTGTCTATTTCAACTAAATTGATCCATCCAAAACGAACTTTGTACTTTGCTATGAAGTTCCACCAGGAATGAGTTTTCATGCAAAAACTGTCTATTTCAACTAACTTTGTCTATCCAAACGAACTTTGTACTTTGCTATGAAGTTCCACCAGGAATGAGTTTTCATACAAAAACTGTCTATTTCAACTTAATTCGTCCATCCAAAACGAACTTTGTACTTTGCTATGAAGTTCCACCAGGAATGAGTTTTCATACAAAAACTGTCTATTTCAACTAAATTGATCCATCCAAAACGAACTTTGTACTTTGCTATGAAGTTCCACCAGGAATGAGTTTTCATGCCAAAACTGTCTATTTCAACTAAATTGATCCATCCAAAACGAACTTTGTACTTTGCTATGAAGTTCCACCAGGAATGAGTTTTCATGCAAAAACTGTCTATTTCAACTAAATTGATCCATCCAAAACGAACTTTGTACTTTGCTATGAAGTTCCACCAGGAATGAGTTTTCATGCAAAAACTGTCTATTTCAACTAAATTGATCCATCCAAAACGAACTTTGTACTTTGCTATGAAGTTCCACCAGGAATGAGTTTTCATACAAAAACTGTCTATTTCAACTAAATTGATCCATCCAAAACGAACTTTGTACTTTGCTATGAAGTTCCACCAGGAATGAGTTTTCATGCCAAAACTGTCTATTTCAACTAAATTGATCCATCCAAAACGAACTTTGTACTTTGCTATGAAGTTCCACCAGGAATGAGTTTTCATGCAAAAACTGTCTATTTCAACTAAATTGATCCATCCAAAACGAACTTTGTACTTTGCTATGAAGTTCCACCAGGAATGAGTTTTCATGCCAAAACTGTCTATTTCAACTAAATTGATCCATCCAAAACGAACTTTGTACTTTGCTATGAAGTTCCACCAGGAATGAGTTTTCATGCAAAAACTGTCTATTTCAACTAAATTGATCCATCCAAAACGAACTTTGTACTTTGCTATGAAGTTCCACCAGGAATGAGTTTTCATACAAAAACTGTCTATTTCAACTTAATTCGTCCATCCAAAACGAACTTTGTACTTTGCTATGAAGTTCCACCAGGAATGAGTTTTCATACAAAAACTGTCTATTTCAACTAAATTGATCCATCCAAAACGAACTTTGTACTTTGCTATGAAGTTCCACCAGGAATGAGTTTTCATGCCAAAACTGTCTATTTCAACTAAATTGATCCATCCAAAACGAACTTTGTACTTTGCTATGAAGTTCCACCAGGAATGAGTTTTCATGCAAAAACTGTCTATTTCAACTAAATTGATCCATTCAAAACGAACTTTGTACTTTGCTATGAAGTTCCACCAGGAATGAGTTTTCATGCAAAAACTGTCTATTTCAACTAAATTGATCCATCCAAAACGAACTTTGTACTTTGCTATGAAGTTCCACCAGGAATGAGTTTTCATACAAAAACTGTCTATTTCAACTAAATTGATCCATCCAAAACGAACTTTGTACTTTGCTATGAAGTTCCACCAGGAATGAGTTTTCATGCAAAAACTGTCTATTTCAACTAACTTTGTCTATCCAAAACGAACTTTGTACTTTGCTATGAAGTTCCACCAGGAATGAGTTTTCATGCAAAAACTGTCTATTTCAACTTAATTCGTCCATCCAAAACGAACTTTGTACTTTGCTATGAAGTTCCACCAGGAATGAGTTTTCATACAAAAACTGTCTATTTCAACTAACTTTGTCTATCCAAAACGAACTTTGTACTTTGCTATGAAGTTCCACCAGGAATGAGTTTTCATACAAAAACTGTCTATTTCAACTAAATTGATCCATCCAAAACGAACTTTGTACTTTGCTATGAAGTTCCACCAGGAATGAGTTTTCATGCAAAAACTGTCTATTTCAACTAACTTTGTCTATCCAAAACGAACTTTGTACTTTGCTATGAAGTTCCACCAGGAATGAGTTTTCATACAAAAACTGTCTATTTCAACTTAATTCGTCCATCCAAAACGAACTTTGTACTTTGCTATGAAGTTCCACCAGGAATGAGTTTTTATGCAAAAACTGTCTATTTCAACTAATTTTGTCCATCTAAAACGAACTTTGTACTTTGCTATGAAGTTCCACCAGGAATGAGTTTTCATACAAAAACTGTCTATTTCAACTTAATTCGTCCATCCAAAACGAACTTTGTACTTTGCTATGAAGTTCCACCAGGAATGAGTTTTCATACAAAAACTGTCTATTTCAACTAACTTTGTCCATCCAACACGAACTTTGTACTTTGCTATGAAGTTCCACCAGGAATGAGTTTTCATACAAAAACTGTCTATTTCAACTTAATTCGTCCATCCAAAACGAACTTTGTACTTTGCTAAGAAGTTCCACCAGGAATGAGTTTTCATACAAAAACTGTCTATTTCAACTAACTTTGTCCATCCAAAACGAACTTTGTACTTTGCTATGAAGTTCCACCAGGAATGAGTTTTCATACAAAAACTGTCTATTTCAACTTAATTCGTCCATCCAAAACGAACTTTGTACTTTGCTATGAAGTTCCACCAGGAATGAGTTTTTATGCAAAAACTGTCTATTTCAACTAACTTTGTCCATCTAAAACGAACTTTGTACTTTGCTATGAAGTTCCACCAGGAATGAGTTTTCATACAAAAACTGTCTATTTCAACTTAATTCGTCCATCCAAAACGAACTTTGTACTTTGCTATGAAGTTCCACCAGGAATGAGTTTTCATACAAAAACTGTCTATTTCAACTAACTTTGTCCATCCAAAACGAACTTTGTACTTTGCTATGAAGTTCCACCAGGAATGAGTTTTCATACAAAAACTGTCTATTTCAACTTATTTCGTCCATCCAAAACGAACTTTGTACTTTGCTATGAAGTTCCACCAGGAATGAGTTTTCATGCAAAAACTGTCTATTTCAACTAACTTTGTCCATCTAAAACGAACTTTGTACTTTGCTATGAAGTTCCACCAGGAATGAGTTTTCATGCAAAAACTGTCTATTTCAACTTAATTCGTCCATCTGATTCGAACTTTGTACTTTGCTATGAAGTTCCACCAGGAATGAGTTTTCATACAAAAACTGTCTATTTCAACTTAATTCGTCCATCCAAAACGAACTTTGTACTTTGCTATGAAGTTCCACCACGAATGAGTTTTCATGCAAAAACTGTCTATTTCAACTAAATTGATCCATCCAAAACGAACTTTGTTCTTTGCTATGAAGTTCCACCAGGAATGAGTTTTCATGCAAAAACTGTCTATTTCAACTTAATTCGTCCATCTGATTCGAACTTTGTACTTTGCTATGAAGTTCCACCAGGAATGAGTTTTCATACAAAAACTGTCTATTTCAACTAAATTGATCCATCCAAAACGAACTTTGTACTTTGCTATGAAGTTCCACCACGAATGAGTTTTCATGCAAAAACTGTCTATTTCAACTAAATTGATCCATCCAAAACGAACTTTGTACTTTGCTATGAAGTTCCACCAGGAATGAGTTTTCATGCAAAAACTGTCTATTTCAACTAAATTGATCCATCCGATACGAACTTTGTACTTTGCTATGAAGTTCTACCAGGAATGAGTTTTCATGCAAGAACTGTCTATTTCAACTAACTTTGTCCATCCAAAACGAACTTTGTACTTTGCTATGAAGTTCCACCAGGAATGAGTTTTCATGCAAAAACTGTCTATTTCAACTAAATTGATCCATCCAAAACGAACTTTGTACTTTGCTATGAAGTTCCACCAGGAATGAGTTTTCATACAAAAACTGTCTATTTCAACTTAATTCGTCCATCCAAAACGAACTTTGTACTTTGCTATGAAGTTCCACCAGGAATGAGTTTTTATGCAAAAACTGTCTATTTCAACTTAATTCGTCCATCTGATTCGAACTTTGTACTTTGCTATGAAGTTCCACCAGGAATGAGTTTTCATACAAAAACTGTCTATTTCAACTTAATTCGTCCATCCAAAACGAACTTTGTACTTTGCTATGAAGTTCCACCAGGAATGAGTTTTTATGCAAAAACTGTCTATTTCAACTAACTTTGTCCATCCAAAACGAACTTTGTACTTTGCTATGAAGTTCCACCAGGAATGAGTTTCCACGCAAAAACTGTCTATTTCAACTAACTTTGTCCATCCAAAACGAACTTTGTACTTTGCTATGAAGTTCCACCAGGAATGAGTTTTCATGCAAAAACTGTCTATTTCAACTAAATTGATCCATCCAAAACGAACTTTGTACTTTGCTATGAAGTTCCACCAGGAATGAGTTTTCATACAAAAACTGTCTATTTCAACTTAATTCGTCCATCCAAAACGAACTTTGTACTTTGCTATGAAGTTCCACCAGGAATGAGTTTTTATGCAAAAACTGTCTATTTCAACTAACTTTGTCCATCCAAAACGAACTTTGTACTTTGCTATGAAGTTCCACCAGGAATGAGTTTCCACGCAAAAACTGTCTATTTCAACTAACTTTGTCCATCCAAAACGAACTTTGTACTTTGCTATGAAGTTCCACCACGAATGAGTTTTCATGCAAAAACTGTCTATTTCAACTAAATTGATCCATCCAAAACGAACTTTGTTCTTTGCTATGAAGTTCCACCAGGAATGAGTTTTCATGCAAAAACTGTCTATTTCAACTTAATTCGTCCATCTGATTCGAACTTTGTACTTTGCTATGAAGTTCCACCAGGAATGAGTTTTCATACAAAAACTGTCTATTTCAACTAAATTGATCCATCCAAAACGAACTTTGTACTTTGCTATGAAGTTCCACCACGAATGAGTTTTCATGCAAAAACTGTCTATTTCAACTAAATTGATCCATCCAAAACGAACTTTGTACTTTGCTATGAAGTTCCACCAGGAATGAGTTTTCATGCAAAAACTGTCTATTTCAACTAAATTGATCCATCCGATACGAACTTTGTACTTTGCTATGAAGTTCTACCAGGAATGAGTTTTCATGCAAGAACTGTCTATTTCAACTAACTTTGTCCATCCAAAACGAACTTTGTACTTTGCTATGAAGTTCCACCAGGAATGAGTTTTCATGCAAAAACTGTCTATTTCAACTAAATTGATCCATCCAAAACGAACTTTGTACTTTGCTATGAAGTTCCACCAGGAATGAGTTTTCATACAAAAACTGTCTATTTCAACTTAATTCGTCCATCCAAAACGAACTTTGTACTTTGCTATGAAGTTCCACCAGGAATGAGTTTTTATGCAAAAACTGTCTATTTCAACTTAATTCGTCCATCTGATTCGAACTTTGTACTTTGCTATGAAGTTCCACCAGGAATGAGTTTTCATACAAAAACTGTCTATTTCAACTTAATTCGTCCATCCAAAACGAACTTTGTACTTTGCTATGAAGTTCCACCAGGAATGAGTTTTTATGCAAAAACTGTCTATTTCAACTAACTTTGTCCATCCAAAACGAACTTTGTACTTTGCTATGAAGTTCCACCAGGAATGAGTTTTCATGCAAGAACTGTCTATTTCAACTAACTTTGTCCATCCAAAACGAACTTTGTACTTTGCTATGAAGTTCCACCAGGAATGAGTTTTCATGCAAAAACTGTCTATTTCAACTAAATTGATCCATCCAAAACGAACTTTGTACTTTGCTATGAAGTTCCACCAGGAATGAGTTTTCATACAAAAACTGTCTATTTCAACTTAATTCGTCCATCCAAAACGAACTTTGTACTTTGCTATGAAGTTCCACCAGGAATGAGTTTTTATGCAAAAACTGTCTATTTCAACTTAATTCGTCCATCTGATTCGAACTTTGTACTTTGCTATGAAGTTCCACCAGGAATGAGTTTTCATACAAAAACTGTCTATTTCAACTTAATTCGTCCATCCAAAACGAACTTTGTACTTTGCTATGAAGTTCCACCAGGAATGAGTTTTTATGCAAAAACTGTCTATTTCAACTAACTTTGTCCATCCAAAACGAACTTTGTACTTTGCTATGAAGTTCCACCAGGAATGAGTTTCCACGCAAAAACTGTCTATTTCAACTAACTTTGTCCATCCAAAACGAACTTTGTACTTTGCTATGAAGTTCCACCAGGAATGAGTTTTCATGCAAAAACTGTCTATTTCAACTAAATTGATCCATCCAAAACGAACTTTGTACTTTGCTATGAAGTTCCACCAGGAATGAGTTTTCATGCAAAAACTGTCTATTTCAACTAACTTTGTCTATCCAAAACGAACTTTGTACTTTGCTATGAAGTTCCACCAGGAATGAGTTTTCATACAAAAACTGTCTATTTCAACTTAATTCGTCCATCCAAAACGAACTTTGTACTTTGCTATGAAGTTCCACCAGGAATGAGTTTTTATGCAAAAACTGTCTATTTCAACTAACTTTGTCCATCTAAAACGAACTTTGTACTTTGCTATGAAGTTCCACCAGGAATGAGTTTTCATGCAAAAACTGTCTATTTCAACTTAATTCGTCCATCTGATTCGAACTTTGTACTTTGCTATGAAGTTCCACCAGGAATGAGTTTTCATACAAAAACTGTCTATTTCAACTAAATTGATCCATCCAAAACGAACTTTGTACTTTGCTATGAAGTTCCACCAGGAATGAGTTTTCATGCAAAAACTGTCTATTTCAACTAACTTTGTCCATCCAAAACGAACTTTGTACTTTGCTATGAAGTTCCACCAGGAATGAGTTTTCATACAAAAACTGTCTATTTCAACTAAATTGATCCATCCAAAACGAACTTTGTACTTTGCTATGAAGTTCCACCAGGAATGAGTTTTTATGCAAAAACTGTCTATTTCAACTAACTTTGTCCATCCAAAACGAACTTTGTACTTTGCTATGAAGTTCCACCAGGAATGAGTTTTCATGCAAAAACTGTCTATTTCAACTAACTTTGTCCATCTAAAACGAACTTTGTACTTTGCTATGAAGTTCTACCAGGAATGAGTTTTCATACAAAAACTGTCTATTTCAACTAAATTGATCCATCCAAAACGAACTTTGTACTTTGCTATGAAGTTCCACCAGGAATGAGTTTTTATGCAAAAACTGTCTATTTCAACTAACTTTGTCCATCTAAAACGAACTTTGTACTTTGCTATGAAGTTCCACCAGGAATGAGTTTTCATGCAAAAACTGTCTATTTCAACTTAATTCGTCCATCTGATTCGAACTTTGTACTTTGCTATGAAGTTCCACCAGGAATGAGTTTTCATACAAAAACTGTCTATTTCAACTAAATTGATCCATCCAAAACGAACTTTGTACTTTGCTATGAAGTTCCACCAGGAATGAGTTTTCATGCAAAAACTGTCTATTTCAACTTAATTCGTCCATCTGATTCGAACTTTGTACTTTGCTATGAAGTTCCACCAGGAATGAGTTTTCATACAAAAACTGTCTATTTCAACTAAATTGATCCATCCAAAACGAACTTTGTACTTTGCTATGAAGTTCCACCAGGAATGAGTTTTTATGCAAAAACTGTCTATTTCAACTAACTTTGTCCATCTAAAACGAACTTTGTACTTTGCTATGAAGTTCCACCAGGAATGAGTTTTCATGCAAAAACTGTCTATTTCAACTTAATTCGTCCATCTGATTCGAACTTTGTACTTTGCTATGAAGTTCCACCAGGAATGAGTTTTCATACAAAAACTGTCTATTTCAACTTAATTCGTCCATCCAAAACGAACTTTGTACTTTGCTATGAAGTTCCACCAGGAATGAGTCTTCATACAAAAACTGTCTATTTCAACTAAATTGATCCATCCAAAACGAACTTTGTACTTTGCTATGAAGTTCCACCAGGAATGAGTTTTTATGCAAAAACTGTCTATTTCAACTAACTTTGTCCATCCAAAACGAACTTTGTACTTTGCTATGAAGTTCCACCAGGAATTAGTTTTCATACAAAAACTGTCTATTTCAACTAAATTGATCCATCCAAAACGAACTTTGTACTTTGCTATGAAGTTCCACCAGGAATGAGTTTTCATGCAAAAACTGTCTATTTCAACTTAATTCGTCCATCTGATTCGAACTTTGTACTTTGCTATGAAGTTCCACCAGGAATGAGTTTTCATACAAAAACTGTCTATTTCAACTAAATTGATCCATCCAAAACGAACTTTGTACTTTGCTATGAAGTTCCACCAGGAATGAGTTTTCATGCAAAAACTGTCTATTTCAACTAACTTTGTCTATCCAAAACGAACTTTGTACTTTGCTATGAAGTTCCACCAGGAATGAGTTTTCATGCAAAAACTGTCTATTTCAACTTAATTCGTCCATCTGATTCGAACTTTGTACTTTGCTATGAAGTTCCACCAGGAATGAGTTTTCATACAAAAACTGTCTATTTCAACTAAATTGATCCATCCAAAACGAACTTTGTACTTTGCTATGAAGTTCCACCAGGAATGAGTTTTTATGCAAAAACTGTCTATTTCAACTAACTTTGTCCATCTAAAACGAACTTTGTACTTTGCTATGAAGTTCCACCAGGAATGAGTTTTCATGCAAAAACTGTCTATTTCAACTTAATTCGTCCATCTGATTCGAACTTTGTACTTTGCTATGAAGTTCCACCAGGAATGAGTTTTCATACAAAAACTGTCTATTTAAACTTAATTCGTCCATCCAAAACGAACTTTGTACTTTGCTATGAAGTTCCACCAGGAATGAGTTTTCATGCAAAAACTGTCTATTTCAACTAACTTTGTCCATCCAAAACGAACTTTGTACTTTGCTATGAAGTTCCACCAGGAATGAGTTTTCATACAAAAACTGTCTATTTCAACTAAATTGATCCATCCAAAACGAACTTTGTACTTTGCTATGAAGTTCCACCAGGAATGAGTTTTCATGCAAAAACTGTCTATTTCAACTAACTTTGTCTATCCAAAACGAACTTTGTACTTTGCTATGAAGTTCCACCAGGAATGAGTTTTCATACAAAAACTGTCTATTTCAACTTAATTCGTCCATCCAAAACGAACTTTGTACTTTGCTATGAAGTTCCACCAGGAATGAGTTTTCATACAAAAACTGTCTATTTCAACTAACTTTGTCCATCCAAAACGAACTTTGTACTTTGCTATGAAGTTCCACCAGGAATGAGTTTTCATACAAAAACTGTCTATTTCAACTTAATTTGTCCATCCAAAACGAACTTTGTACTTTGCTATGAAGTTCCACCAGGAATGAGTTTTCATACAAAAACTGTCTATTTCAACTAACTTTGTCCATCCAAAACGAACTTTGTACTTTGCTATGAAGTTCCACCAGGAATGAGTTTTCATACAAAAACTGTCTATTTCAACTTAATTCGTCCATCCGATACGAACTTTGTACTTTGCTATTAAGTTCCACCAGGAATGAGTTTTCATGCAAAAACTGTCTATTTCAACTAACTTTGTCCATCCAAAACGAACTTTGTACTTTGCTATGAAGTTCCACCAGGAATGAGTTTTCATACAAAAACTGTCTATTTCAACTTAATTCGTCCATCCAAAACGAACTTTGTACTTTGCTATGAAGTTCCACCAGGAATGAGTTTTCATACAAAAACTGTCTATTTCAACTAACTTTGTCCATCCAAAACGAACTTTGTACTTTGCTATGAAGTTCCACCAGGAATGAGTTTTCATACAAAAACTGTCTATTTCAACTTAATTCGTCCATCCAAAACGAACTTTGTACTTTGCTATGAAGTTCCACCAGGAATGAGTTTTCATACAAAAACTGTCTATTTCAACTAACTTTGTCCATCCAAAACGAACTTTGTACTTTGCTATGAAGTTCCACCAGGAATGAGTTTTCATACAAAAACTGTCTATTTCAACTTAATTCGTCCATCCAAAACGAACTTTGTACTTTGCTATGAAGTTCCACCAGGAATGAGTTTTCATACAAAAACTGTCTATTTCAACTTAATTCGTCCATCCAAAACGAACTTTGTACTTTGCTATGAAGTTCCACCAGGAATGAGTTTTCATACAAAAACTGTCTATTTCAACTTAATTCGTCCATCCACAACGAACTTTGTACTTTGCTATGAAGTTCCACCAGGAATGAGTTTTCATGCAAAAACTGTCTATTTCAACTTAATTCGTCCATCCAAAACGAACTTTGTACTTTGCTATGAAGTTCCACCAGGAATGAGTTTTCATACAAAAACTGTCTATTTCAACTTAATTCGTCCATCCAAAACGAACTTTGTACTTTGCTATGAAGTTCCACCTGGAATGAGTTTTCATGCAAAAACTGTCTATTTCAACCAACTTTGTCCATCTAAAACGAACTTTGTACTTTGCTATGAAGTTCCACCAGGAATGAGTTTTCATGCAAAAACTGTCTATTTCAACTTAATTCGTCCATCTGATTCGAACTTTGTACTTTGCTATGAAGTTCCACCAGGAATGAGTTTTCATACAAAAACTGTCTATTTCAACTTAATTCGTCCATCCAAAACGAACTTTGTACTTTGCTATGAAGTTCCACCAGGAATGAGTTTTCATGCAAAAACTGTCTATTTCAACTTAATTCGTCCATCCAAAACGAACTTTGTACTTTGCTATGAAGTTCCACCAGGAATGAGTTTTTATGCAAAAACTGTCTATTTCAACTAACTTTGTCCATCCAAAACGAACTTTGTACTTTGCTATGAAGTTCCACCAGGAATGAGTTTTCATACAAAAACTGTCTATTTCAACTTAATTCGTCCATCCAAAACGAACTTTGTACTTTGCTATGAAGTTCCACCAGGAATGAGTTTTCATGCAAAAACTGTCTATTTCAACTAACTTTGTCTATCTAAAACGAACTTTGTACTTTGCTATGAAGTTCCACCAGGAATGAGTTTTCATGCAAAAACTGTCTATTTCAACTTAATTCGTCCATCTGATTCGAACTTTGTACTTTGCTATGAAGTTCCACCAGGAATGAGTTTTCATACAAAAACTGTCTATTTCAACTTAATTCGTCCATCCAAAACGAACTTTGTACTTTGCTATGAAGTTCCACCAGGAATGAGTTTTCATGCAAAAACTGTCTATTTCAACTAAATTGATCCATCCAAAACGAACTTTGTACTTTGCTATGAAGTTCCACCAGGAATGAGTTTTCATGCAAAAACTGTCTATTTCAACTAACTTTGTCTATCCAAAACGAACTTTGTACTTTGCTATGAAGTTCCACCAGGAATGAGTTTTCATGCAAAAACTGTCTATTTCAACTAACTTTGTCCATCCAAAACGAACTTTGTACTTTGCTATGAAGTTCCACCAGGAATGAGTTTTCATACAAAAACTGTCTATTTCAACTTAATTCGTCCATCCAAAACGAACTTTGTACTTTGCTATGAAGTTCCACCAGGAATGAGTTTTCATACAAAAACTGTCTATTTCAACTAAATTGATCCATCCAAAACGAACTTTGTACTTTGCTATGAAGTTCCACCAGGAATGAGTTTTCATGCAAAAACTGTCTATTTCAACTAACTTTGTCCATCCAAAACGAACTTTGTACTTTGCTATGAAGTTCCACCAGGAATGAGTTTTCATACAAAAACTGTCTATTTCAACTTAATTCGTCCATCCAAAACGAACTTTGTACTTTGCTATGAAGTTCTACCAGGAATGAGTTTTCATGCAAGAACTGTCTATTTCAACTAAATTGATCCATCCGATACGAACTTTGTACTTTGCTATGAAGTTCCACCAGGAATGAGTTTTCATACAAAAACTGTCTATTTCAACTAAATTGATCCATCCAAAACGAACTTTGTACTTTGCTATGAAGTTCCACCAGGAATGAGTTTTCATGCAAAAACTGTCTATTTCAACTAAATTGATCCATCCAAAACGAACTTTGTACTTTGCTATGAAGTTCCACCAGGAATGAGTTTTCATGCAAAAACTGTCTATTTCAACTAACTTTGTCCATCCAAAACGAACTTTGTACTTTGCTATGAAGTTCCACCAGGAATGAGTTTTCATGCAAAAACTGTCTATTTCAACTAAATTGATCCATCCAAAACGAACTTTGTACTTTGCTATGAAGTTCCACCAGGAATGAGTTTTCATGCAAAAACTGTCTATTTCAACTAACTTTGTCCATCCAAAACGAACTTTGTACTTTGCTATGAAGTTCCACCAGGAATGAGTTTTCATGCAAAAACTGTCTATTTCAACTAACTTTGTCTATCCAAAACGAACTTTGTACTTTGCTATGAAGTTCCACCAGGAATGAGTTTTCATGCAAAAACTGTCTATTTCAACTAACTTTGTCCATCTAAAACGAACTTTGTACTTTGCTATGAAGTTCCACCAGGAATGAGCTTTCATGCAAAAACTGTCTATTTCAACTAACTTTGTCTATCCAAAACGAACTTTGTACTTTGCTATGAAGTTCCACCAGGAATGAGTTTTCATACAAAAACTGTCTATTTCAACTTAATTCGTCCATCCAAAACGAACTTTGTACTTTGCTATGAAGTTCCACCAGGAATGAGTTTTTATGCAAAAACTGTCTATTTCAACTAAATTTGTCCATCTAAAACGAACTTTGTACTTTGCTATGAAGTTCCACCAGGAATGAGTTTTCATACAAAAACTGTCTATTTCAACTTAATTCGTCCATCCAAAACGAACTTTGTACTTTGCTATGAAGTTCCACCAGGAATGAGTTTTCATACAAAAACTGTCTATTTCAACTAACTTTGTCCATCCAAAACGAACTTTGTACTTTGCTATGAAGTTCCACCAGGAATGAGTTTTCATACAAAAGCTGTCTATTTCAACTTAATTCGTCCATCCAAAACGAACTTTGTACTTTGCTATGAAGTTCCACCAGGAATGAGTTTTCATACAAAAACTGTCTATTTCAACTAACTTTGTCCATCCAAAACGAACTTTGTACTTTGCTATGAAGTTCCACCAGGAATGAGTTTTCATACAAAAACTGTCTATTTCAACTTAATTCGTCCATCCAAAACGAACTTTGTACTTTGCTATGAAGTTCCACCAGGAATGAGTTTTCATACAAAAACTGTCTATTTCAACTAACTTTGTCCATCCAAAACGAACTTTGTACTTTGCTATGAAGTTCCACCAGGAATGAGTTTTCATACAAAAGCTGTCTATTTCAACTTAATTCTTCCATCCAAAACGAACTTTGTACTTTGCTATGAAGTTCCACCAGGAATGAGTTTTCATACAAAAACTGTCTATTTCAACTAACTTTGTCCATCCAAAACGAACTTTGTACTTTGCTATGAAGTTCCACCAGGAATGAGTTTTCATACAAAAACTGTCTATTTCAACTTAATTCGTCCATCCAAAACGAACTTTGTACTTTGCTATGAAGTTCCACCAGGAATGAGTTTTCATACAAAAACTGTCTATTTCTACTAATTTTGTCCATCCAAAACGAACTTTGTACTTTGCTATGAAGTTCCACCAGGAAGGAGTTTTCATGCAAAAACTGTCTATTTCAACTTAATTCGTCCATCCAAAACGAACTTTGTACTTTGCTATGAAGTTCCACCAGGAATGAGTTTTTATGCAAAAACTGTCTATTTCAACTAACTTTGTCCATCCAAAACGAACTTTGTACTTTGCTATGAAGATCCACCAGGAATGAGTTTTCATGCAAAAACTGTCTATTTCAACTTAATTCGTCCATCCAAAACGAACTTTGTACTTTGCTATGAAGTTCCACCAGGAATGAGTTTTTATGCAAAAACTGTCTATTTCAACTAACTTTGTCCATCCAAAACGAACTTTGTACTTTGCTATGAAGTTCCACCAGGAATGAGTTTTCATACAAAAACTGTCTATTTCAACTTAATTCGTCCATCCAAAACGAACTTTGTACTTTGCTATGAAGTTCCACCAGGAATGAGTTTTCATACAAAAACTGTCTATTTCTACTAATTTTGTCCATCCAAAACGAACTTTGTACTTTGCTATGAAGTTCCACCAGGAATGAGTTTTCATGCAAAAACTGTCTATTTCAACTTAATTCGTCCATCCAAAACGAACTTTGTACTTTGCTATGAAGTTCCACCAGGAATGAGTTTTTATGCAAAAACTGTCTATTTCAACTAACTTTGTCCATCCAAAACGAACTTTGTACTTTGCTATGAAGTTCCACCAGGAATGAGTTTTCATGCAAAAACTGTCTATTTCAACTTAATTCGTCCATCCAAAACGAACTTTGTACTTTGCTATGAAGTTCCACCAGGAATGAGTTTTTATGCAAAAACTGTCTATTTCAACTAACTTTGTCCATCCAAAACGAACTTTGTACTTTGCTATGAAGTTCCACCAGGAATGAGTTTTCATACAAAAACTGTCTATTTCAACTTAATTCGTCCATCCAAAACGAACTTTGTACTTTGCTATGAAGTTCCACCAGGAATGAGTTTTTATGCAAAAACTGTCTATTTCAACTAACTTTGTCCATCTAAAACGAACTTTGTACTTTGCTATGAAGTTCCACCAGGAATGAGTTTTCATACAAAAACTGTCTATTTCAACTTAATTCGTCCATCCAAAACGAACTTTGTACTTTGCTATGAAGTTCCACCAGGAATGAGTTTTCATACAAAAACTGTCTATTTCAACTTAATTCGTCCATCCAAAACGAACTTTGTACTTTGCTATGAAGTTCCACCAGGAATGAGTTTTCATACAAAAGCTGTCTATTTCAACTTAATTCGTCCATCCAAAACGAACTTTGTACTTTGCTATGAAGTTCCACCAGGAATGAGTTTTCATACAAAAACTGTCTATTTCAACTAACTTTGTCCATCCAAAACGAACTTTGTACTTTGCTATGAAGTTCCACCAGGAATGAGTTTTCATACAAAAACTGTCTATTTCAACTTAATTCGTCCATCCAAAACGAACTTTGTACTTTGCTATGAAGTTCCACCAGGAATGAGTTTTCATACAAAAACTGTCTATTTCTACTAATTTTGTCCATCTAAAACGAACTTTGTACTTTGCTATGAAGTTCCACCAGGAATGAGTTTTCATGCAAAAACTGTCTATTTCAACTTAATTCGTCCATCCAAAACGAACTTTGTACTTTGCTATGAAGTTCCACCAGGAATGAGTTTTTATGCAAAAACTGTCTATTTCAACTAACTTTGTCCATCCAAAACGAACTTTGTACTTTGCTATGAAGTTCCACCAGGAATGAGTTTTCATGCAAAAACTGTCTATTTCAACTTAATTCGTCCATCCAAAACGAACTTTGTACTTTGCTATGAAGTTCCACCAGGAATGAGTTTTTATGCAAAAACTGTCTATTTCAACTAACTTTGTCCATCCAAAACGAACTTTGTACTTTGCTATGAAGTTCCACCAGGAATGAGTTTTCATACAAAAACTGTCTATTTCAACTTAATTCGTCCATCCAAAACGAACTTTGTACTTTGCTATGAAGTTCCACCAGGAATGAGTTTTCATGCAAAAACTGTCTATTTCTACTAATTTTGTCCATCTAAAACGAACTTTGTACTTTGCTATGAAGTTCCACCAGGAATGAGTTTTCATGCAAAAACTGTCTATTTCAACTTAATTCGTCCATCCAAAACGAACTTTGTACTTTGCTATGAAGTTCCACCAGGAATGAGTTTTCATACAAAAACTGTCTATTTCAACTTAATTCGTCCATCCAAAACGAACTTTGTACTTTGCTATGAAGTTCCACCAGGAATGAGTTTTCATGCAAAAACTGTCTATTTCAACTTAATTCGTCCATCCAAAACGAACTTTGTACTTTGCTATGAAGTTCCACCAGGAATGAGTTTTTATGCAAAAACTGTCTATTTCAACTAACTTTGTCCATCCAAAACGAACTTTGTACTTTGCTATGAAGTTCCACCAGGAATGAGTTTTCATACAAAAACTGTCTATTTCAACTTAATTCGTCCATCCAAAACGAACTTTGTACTTTGCTATGAAGTTCCACCAGGAATGAGTTTTTATGCAAAAACTGTCTATTTCAACTAACTTTGTCCATCTAAAACGAACTTTGTACTTTGCTATGAAGTTCCACCAGGAATGAGTTTTCATGCAAAAACTGTCTATTTCAACTTAATTCGTCCATCTGATTCGAACTTTGTACTTTGCTATGAAGTTCCACCAGGAATGAGTTTTCATACAAAAACTGTCTATTTCAACTTAATTCGTTCATCCAAAACGAACTTTGTACTTTGCTATGAAGTTCCACCAGGAATGAGTTTTCATGCAAAAACTGTCTATTTCAACTAAATTGATCCATCCAAAACGAACTTTGTACTTTGCTATGAAGTTCCACCAGGAATGAGTTTTCATGCAAAAACTGTCTATTTCAACTAACTTTGTCTATCCAAAACGAACTTTGTACTTTGCTATGAAGTTCCACCAGGAATGAGTTTTCATGCAAAAACTGTCTATTTCAACTAACTTTGTCCATCCAAAACGAACTTTGTACTTTGCTATGAAGTTCCACCAGGAATGAGTTTTCATACAAAAACTGTCTATTTCAACTTAATTCGTCCATCCAAAACGAACTTTGTACTTTGCTATGAAGTTCCACCAGGAATGAGTTTTCATACAAAAACTGTCTATTTCAACTAAATTGATCCATCCAAAACGAACTTTGTACTTTGCTATGAAGTTCCACCAGGAATGAGTTTTCATGCAAAAACTGTCTATTTCAACTAACTTTGTCCATCCAAAACGAACTTTGTACTTTGCTATGAAGTTCCACCAGGAATGAGTTTTCATACAAAAACTGTCTATTTCAACTTAATTCGTCCATCCAAAACGAACTTTGTACTTTGCTATGAAGTTCTACCAGGAATGAGTTTTCATGCAAGAACTGTCTATTTCAACTAAATTGATCCATCCGATACGAACTTTGTACTTTGCTATGAAGTTCCACCAGGAATGAGTTTTCATACAAAAACTGTCTATTTCAACTAAATTGATCCATCCAAAACGAACTTTGTACTTTGCTATGAAGTTCCACCAGGAATGAGTTTTCATGCAAAAACTGTCTATTTCAACTAAATTGATCCATCCAAAACGAACTTTGTACTTTGCTATGAAGTTCCACCAGGAATGAGTTTTCATGCAAAAACTGTCTATTTCAACTAACTTTGTCCATCCAAAACGAACTTTGTACTTTGCTATGAAGTTCCACCAGGAATGAGTTTTCATGCAAAAACTGTCTATTTCAACTAACTTTGTCTATCCAAAACGAACTTTGTACTTTGCTATGAAGTTCCACCAGGAATGAGTTTTCATACAAAAACTGTCTATTTCAACTAAATTGATCCATCCAAAACGAACTTTGTACTTTGCTATGAAGTTCCACCAGGAATGAGCTTTCATGCAAAAACTGTCTATTTCAACTAACTTTGTCTATCCAAAACGAACTTTGTACTTTGCTATGAAGTTCCACCAGGAATGAGTTTTCATACAAAAACTGTCTATTTCAACTTAATTCGTCCATCCAAAACGAACTTTGTACTTTGCTATGAAGTTCCACCAGGAATGAGTTTTTATGCAAAAACTGTCTATTTCAACTAATTTTGTCCATCTAAAACGAACTTTGTACTTTGCTATGAAGTTCCACCAGGAATGAGTTTTCATACAAAAACTGTCTATTTCAACTTAATTCGTCCATCCAAAACGAACTTTGTACTTTGCTATGAAGTTCCACCAGGAATGAGTTTTCATACAAAAACTGTCTATTTCAACTAACTTTGTCCATCCAAAACGAACTTTGTACTTTGCTATGAAGTTCCACCAGGAATGAGTTTTCATACAAAAGCTGTCTATTTCAACTTAATTCGTCCATCCAAAACGAACTTTGTACTTTGCTATGAAGTTCCACCAGGAATGAGTTTTTATGCAAAAACTGTCTATTTCAACTAACTTTGTCCATCTAAAACGAACTTTGTACTTTGCTATGAAGTTCCACCAGGAATGAGTTTTCATACAAAAACTGTCTATTTCAACTTAATTCGTCCATCCAAAACGAACTTTGTACTTTGCTATGAAGTTCCACCAGGAATGAGTTTTTATGCAAAAACTGTCTATTTCAACTAACTTTGTCCATCTAAAACGAACTTTGTACTTTGCTATGAAGTTCCACTAGGAATGAGTTTTCATACAAAAACTGTCTATTTCAACTTAATTCGTCCATCCAAAACGAACTTTGTACTTTGCTATGAAGTTCCACCAGGAATGAGTTTTTATGCAAAAACTGTCTATTTCAACTAACTTTGTCCATCTAAAACGAACTTTGTACTTTGCTATGAAGTTCCACCAGGAATGAGTTTTCATACAAAAACTGTCTATTTCAACTTAATTCGTCCATCCAAAACGAACTTTGTACTTTGCTATGAAGTTCCACCAGGAATGAGTTTTTATGCAAAAACTGTCTATTTCAACTAATTTTGTCCATCTAAAACGAACTTTGTACTTTGCTATGAAGTTCCACCAGGAATGAGTTTTCATACAAAAACTGTCTATTTCAACTTAATTCGTCCATCCAAAACGAACTTTGTACTTTGCTATGAAGTTCCACCAGGAATGAGTTTTCATACAAAAACTGTCTATTTCAACTAACTTTGTCCATCCAAAACGAACTTTGTACTTTGCTATGAAGTTCCACCAGGAATGAGTTTTCATACAAAAACTGTCTATTTCAACTTAATTCGTCCATCCAAAACGAACTTTGTACTTTGCTATGAAGTTCCACCAGGAATGAGTTTTTATGCAAAAACTGTCTATTTCAACTAACTTTGTCCATCTAAAACGAACTTTGTACTTTGCTATGAAGTTCCACCAGGAATGAGTTTTCATACAAAAACTGTCTATTTCAACTTAATTCGTCCATCCAAAACGAACTTTGTACTTTGCTATGAAGTTCCACCAGGAATGAGTTTTTATGCAAAAACTGTCTATTTCAACTAACTTTGTCCATCTAAAACGAACTTTGTACTTTGCTATGAAGTTCCACTAGGAATGAGTTTTCATACAAAAGCTGTCTATTTCAACTTAATTCGTCCATCCAAAACGAACTTTGTACTTTGCTATGAAGTTCCACCAGGAATGAGTTTTCATGCAAAAACTGTCTATTTCAACTAACTTTGTCCATCTAAAACGAACTTTGTACTTTGCTATGAAGTTCCACCCGGAATGAGTTTTCATGCAAAAACTGTCTATTTCAACTAACTTTGTCCATCTAAAACGAACTTTGTACTTTGCTATGAAGTTCTACCAGGAATGAGTTTTCATACAAAAACTGTCTATTTCAACTAAATTGATCCATCCAAAATGAACTTTGTACTTTGCTATGAAGTTCCACCAGGAATGAGTTTTTATGCAAAAACTGTATATTTCAACTAACTTTGTCCATCTAAAACGAACTTTGTACTTTGCTATGAAGTTCCACCAGGAATGAGTTTTCATGCAAAAACTGTCTATTTCAACTTAATTCGTCCATCTGATTCGAACTTTGTACTTTGCTATGAAGTTCCACCAGGAATGAGTTTTCATACAAAAACTGTCTATTTCAACTAAATTGATCCATCCAAAACGAACTTTGTACTTTGCTATGAAGTTCCACCAGGAATGAGTTTTCATGCAAAAACTGTCTATTTCAACTAACTTTGTCCATCCAAAACGAACTTTGTACTTTGCTATGAAGTTCCACTAGGAATGAGTTTTCATACAAAAACTGTCTATTTCAACTAAATTGATCCATCCAAAACGAACTTTGTACTTTGCTATGAAGTTCCACCAGGAATGAGTTTTTATGCAAAAACTGTCTATTTCAACTAACTTTGTCCATCCAAAACGAACTTTGTACTTTGCTATGAAGTTCCACCAGGAATGAGTTTTCATGCAAAAACTGTCTATTTCAACTAACTTTGTCCATCTAAAACGAACTTTGTACTTTGCTATGAAGTTCTACCAGGAATGAGTTTTCATACAAAAACTGTCTATTTCAACTAAATTGATCCATCCAAAACGAACTTTGTACTTTGCTATGAAGTTCCACCAGGAATGAGTTTTTATGCAAAAACTGTCTATTTCAACTAACTTTGTCCATCTAAAACGAACTTTGTACTTTGCTATGAAGTTCCACCAGGAATGAGTTTTCATACAAAAACTGTCTATTTCAACTTAATTCGTCCATCTGATTCGAACTTTGTACTTTGCTATGAAGTTCCACCAGGAATGAGTTTTCATACAAAAACTGTCTATTTCAACTAAATTGATCCATCCAAAACGAACTTTGTACTTTGCTATGAAGTTCCACCAGGAATGAGTTTTCATGCAAAAACTGTCTATTTCAACTAACTTTGTCTATCCAAAACGAACTTTGTACTTTGCTATGAAGTTCCACCAGGAATGAGTTTTCATGCAAAAACTGTCTATTTCAACTAACTTTGTCCATCCAAAACGAACTTTGTACTTTGCTATGAAGTTCCACCAGGAATGAGTTTTTATGCAAAAACTGTCTATTTCAACTAACTTTGTCTATCCAAAACGAACTTTGTACTTTGCTATGAAGTTCCACCAGGAATGAGTTTTCATGCAAAAACTGTCTATTTCAACTAACTTTGTCCATCCAAAACGAACTTTGTACTTTGCTATGAAGTTCCACCAGGAATGAGTTTTCATGCAAAAACTGTCTATTTCAACTAACTTTGTCCATCTAAAACGAACTTTGTACTTTGCTATGAAGTTCCACCAGGAATGAGTTTTCATGCAAAAACTGTCTATTTCAACTTAATTCGTCCATCTGATTCGAACTTTGTACTTTGCTATGAAGTTCCACCAGGAATGAGTTTTCATACAAAAACTGTCTATTTCAACTTAATTCGTCCATCCAAAACGAACTTTGTACTTTGCTATGAAGTTCCACCAGGAATGAGTTTTCATACAAAAACTGTCTATTTCAACTTAATTCGTCCATCCAAAACAAACTTTGTACTTTGCTATGAAGTTCCACCAGGAATGAGTTTTCATGCAAAAACTGTCTATTTCAACTAACTTTGTCCATCTAAAACGAACTTTGTACTTTGCTATGAAGTTCCACCAGGAATGAGTTTTTATGCAAAAACTGTCTATTTCAACTAACTTTGTCCATCTAAAACGAACTTTGTACTTTGCTATGAAGTTCCACCAGGAATGAGTTTTCATGCAAAAACTGTCTATTTCAACTTAATTCGTCCATCTGATTCGAACTTTGTACTTTGCTATGAAGTTCCACCAGGAATGAGTTTTCATGCAAAAACTGTCTATTTCAACTAAATTGATCCATCCAAAACGAACTTTGTACTTTGCTATGAAGTTCCACCAGGAATGAGTTTTTATACAAAAACTGTCTATTTCAACTTAATTCGTCCATCCAAAACGAACTTTGTACTTTGCTATGAAGTTCCACCAGGAATGAGTTTTTATGCAAAAACTGTCTATTTCAACTAACTTTGTCCATCCAAAACGAACTTTGTACTTTGCTATGAAGTTCCACCAGGAATGAGTTTTCATACAAAAACTGTCTATTTCAACTAACTTTGTCCATCTAAAACGAACTTTGTACTTTGCTATGAAACAACCAGGAATGAGTTTTCATGCAAAAACTGTCTATTTTAACTAAATTGATCCATCCAAAACGAACTTTGTACTTTGCTATGAAGTTCCACCAGGAATGAGTTTTCATACAAAAACTGTCTATTTCAACTTAATTCGTCCATCCAAAACGAACTTTGTACTTTGCTATGAAGTTCCACCAGGAATGAGTTTTCATGCAAAAACTGTCTATTTCAACTAACTTTGTCCATCCAAAACGAACTTTGTACTTTGCTATGAAGTTCCACCAGGAATGAGTTTTCATACAAAAACTGTCTATTTCAACTAAATTGATCCATCCAAAACGAACTTTGTACTTTGCTATGAAGTTCCACCAGGAATGAGTTTTCATGCAAAAACTGTCTATTTCAACTAACTTTGTCTATCCAAAACGAACTTTGTACTTTGCTATGAAGTTCCACCAGGAATGAGTTTTCATACAAAAACTGTCTATTTCAACTTAATTCGTCCATCCAAAACGAACTTTGTACTTTGCTATGAAGTTCCACCAGGAATGAGTTTTCATACAAAAACTGTCTATTTCAACTAACTTTGTCCATCCAAAACGAACTTTGTACTTTGCTATGAAGTTCCACCAGGAATGAGTTTTCATACAAAAACTGTCTATTTCAACTTAATTCGTCCATCCAAAACGAATTTTGTACTTTGCTATGAAGTTCCACCAGAATGAGTTTTCATACAAAAACTGTCTATTTCAACTAACTTTGTCCATCCAAAACGAACTTTGTACTTTGCTATGAAGTTCCACCAGGAATGAGTTTTCATACAAAAACTGTCTATTTCAACTTAATTCGTCTATCCAAAACGAACTTTGTACTTTGCTATGAAGTTCCACCAGGAATGAGTTTTTATGCAAAAACTGTCTATTTCAACTAACTTTGTCCATCTAAAACGAACTTTGTACTTTGCTATGAAGTTCCACCAGGAATGAGTTTTCATACAAAAACTGTCTATTTCAACTTAATTCGTCCATCCAAAACGAACTTTGTACTTTGCTATGAAGTTCCACCAGGAATGAGTTTTCATACAAAAACTGTCTATTTCAACTAACTTTGTCCATCCAAAACGAACTTTGTACTTTGCTATGAAGTTCCACCAGGAATGAGTTTTCATACAAAAACTGTCTATTTCAACTTAATTCGTCCATCCAAAACGAACTTTGTACTTTGCTATGAAGTTCCACCAGGAATGAGTTTTCATGCAAAAACTGTCTATTTCAACTAACTTTGTCCATCTAAAACGAACTTTGTACTTTGCTATGAAGTTCCACCAGGAATGAGTTTTCATACAAAAACTGTTCTATTTCAACTTAATTCGTCCATCCAAAACGAACTTTGTACTTTGCTATGAAGTTCCACCAGGAATGAGTTTTCATGCAAAAACTGTCTATTTCAACTTAATTCGTCCATCTGATTCGAACTTTGTACTTTGCTATGAAGTTCCACCAGGAATGAGTTTTCATACAAAAACTGTCTATTTCAACTTAATTCGTCCATCCAAAACGAACTTTGTACTTTGCTATGAAGTTCCACCAGGAATGAGTTTTCATACAAAAACTGTCTATTTCAACTAACTTTGTCCATCCAAAACGAACTTTGTACTTTGCTATGAAGTTCCACCAGGAATGAGTTTTCATACAAAAACTGTCTATTTCAACTTAATTCGTCCATCCAAAACGAACTTTGTACTTTGCTATGAAGTTCCACCAGGAATGAGTTTTCATACAAAAACTGTCTATTTCAACTAACTTTGTCCATCCAAAACGAACTTTGTACTTTGCTATGAAGTTCCACCAGGAATGAGTTTTCATACAAAAACTGTCTATTTCAACTTAATTCGTCCATCCAAAACGAACTTTGTACTTTGCTATGAAGTTCCACCAGGAATGAGTTTTTATGCAAAAACTGTCTATTTCAACTAACTTTGTCCATCTAAAACGAACTTTGTACTTTGCTATGAAGTTCCACCAGGAATGAGTTTTCATGCAAAAACTGTCTATTTCAACTTAATTCGTCCATCTGATTCGAACTTTGTACTTTGCTATGAAGTTCCACCAGGAATGAGTTTTCATACAAAAACTGTCTATTTCAACTTAATTCGTCCATCCAAAACGAACTTTGTACTTTGCTATGAAGTTCCACCAGGAATGAGTTTTCATGCAAAAACTGTCTATTTCAACTAAATTGATCCATCCAAAACGAACTTTGTACTTTGCTATGAAGTTCCACCAGGAATGAGTTTTCATGCAAAAACTGTCTATTTCAACTAACTTTGTCTATCCAAAACGAACTTTGTTCTTTGCTATGAAGTTCCACCAGGAATGAGTTTTCATGCAAAAACTGTCTATTTCAACTAACTTTGTCCATCCAAAACGAACTTTGTACTTTGCTATGAAGTTCCACCAGGAATGAGTTTTCATACAAAAACTGTCTATTTCAACTTAATTCGTCCATCCAAAACGAACTTTGTACTTTGCTATGAAGTTCCACCAGGAATGAGTTTTCATACAAAAACTGTCTATTTCAACTAAATTGATCCATCCAAAACGAACTTTGTACTTTGCTATGAAGTTCCACCAGGAATGAGTTTTCATGCAAAAACTGTCTATTTCAACTAACTTTGTCCATCCAAAACGAACTTTGTACTTTGCTATGAAGTTCCACCAGGAATGAGTTTTCATACAAAAACTGTCTATTTCAACTTAATTCGTCCATCCGATACGAACTTTGTACTTTGCTATGAAGTTCTACCAGGAATGAGTTTTCATGCAAAAACTGTCTATTTCAACTAACTTTGTCCATCCAAAACGAACTTTGTACTTTGCTATGAAGTTCCACCAGGAATGAGTTTTCATGCAAGAACTGTCTATTTCAACTAACTTTGTCCATCCAAAACGAACTTTGTACTTTGCTATAAAGTTCCACCAGGAATGAGTTTTCATGCAAGAACTGTCTATTTCAACTAACTTTGTCCATCCAAAACGAACTTTGTACTTTGCTATGAAGTTCCACCAGGAATGAGTTTTCATACAAAAACTGTCTATTTCAACTTAATTCGTCCATCCGATACGAACTTTGTACTTTGCTATGAAGTTCTACCAGGAATGAGTTTTCATGCAAGAACTGTCTATTTCAACTAAATTGATCCATCTGATTCGAACTTTGTACTTTGCTATGAAGTTCCACCAGGAATGAGTTTTTATGCAAAAACTGTCTATTTCAACTAACTTTGTCCATCCAAAACGAACTTTGTACTTTGCTATGAAGTTCCACCAGGAATGAGTTTTCATACAAAAACTGTCTATTTCAACTTAATTCGTCCATCCAAAACGAACTTTGTACTTTGCTATGAAGTTCCACCAGGAATGAGTTTTCATGCAAAAACTGTCTATTTCAACTAACTTTGTCCATCCAAAACGAACTTTGTACTTTGCTATGAAGTTCCACCAGGAATGAGTTTTCATACAAAAACTGTCTATTTCAACTTAATTCGTCCATCCGATACGAACTTTGTACTTTGCTATGAAGTTCTACCAGGAATGAGTTTTCATGCAAGAACTGTCTATTTCAACTAAATTGATCCATCCGATACGAACTTTGTACTTTGCTATGAAGTTCCACCAGGAATGAGTTTTCATGCAAAAACTGTCTATTTCAACTTAATTCGTCCATCCAAAACGAACTTTGTACTTTGCTATGAAGTTCCACCAGGAATGAGTTTTCATACAAAAACTGTCTATTTCAACTTAATTCGTCCATCCAAAACGAACTTTGTACTTTGCTATGAAGTTCCACCAGGAATGAGTTTTCATGCAAAAACTGTCTATTTCAACTAACTTTGTCCATCCAAAACGAACTTTGTACTTTGCTATGAAGTTCCACCAGGAATGAGTTTTCATACAAAAACTGTCTATTTCAACTTAATTCGTCCATCCAAAACGAACTTTGTACTTTGCTATGAAGTTCCACCAGGAATGAGTTTTTATGCAAAAACTGTCTATTTCAACTAACTTTGTCCATCCAAAACGAACTTTGTACTTTGCTATGAAGTTCCACCAGGAATGAGTTTTCATGCAAAAACTGTCTATTTCAACTAACTTTGTCCATCTAAAACGAACTTTGTACTTTGCTATGAAGTTCTACCAGGAATGAGTTTTCATGCAAGAACTGTCTATTTCAACTAAATTGATCCATCCAAAACGAACTTTGTACTTTGCTATGAAGTTCCACCAGGAATGAGTTTTTATGCAAAAACTGTCTATTTCAACTTAATTCGTCCATCTGATTCGAACTTTGTACTTTGCTATGAAGTTCCACCAGGAATGAGTTTTCATACAAAAACTGTCTATTTCAACTTAATTCGTCCATCTGATTCGAACTTTGTACTTTGCTATGAAGTTCCACCAGGAATGAGTTTTCATGCAAAAACTGTCTATTTCAACTAACTTTGTCCATCCAAAACGAACTTTGTACTTTGCTATGAAGTTCCACCAGGAATGAGTTTTCATGCAAAAACTGTCTATTTCAACTTAATTCATCCATCTGATTCGAACTTTGTACTTTGCTATGAAGTTCCACCAGGAATGAGTTTTTATGCAAAAACTGTCTATTTCAACTAATTTTGTCCATCCAAAACGAACTTTGTACTTTGCTATGAAGTTCCACCAGGAATGAGTTTTCATGCAAAAACTGTCTATTTCAACTTAATTCGTCCATCCAAAACGAACTTTGTACTTTGCTATGAAGTTCCACCAGGAATGAGTTTTCATGCAAAAACTGTCTATTTCAACTAACTTTGTCCATCCAAAACGAACTTTGTACTTTGCTATGAAGTTCCACCAGGAATGAGTTTTCATGCAAAAACTGTCTATTTCAACTAACTTTGTCCATCCAAAACGAACTTTGTACTTTGCTATGAAGTTCCACCAGGAATGAGTTTTCATGCAAAAACTGTCTATTTCAACTTAATTCATCCATCTGATTCGAACTTTGTACTTTGCTATGAAGTTCCACCAGGAATGAGTTTTTATGCAAAAACTGTCTATTTCAACTTAATTCATCCATCTGATTCGAACTTTGTACTTTGCTATGAAGTTCCACCAGGAATGAGTTTTCATGCAAAAACTGTCTATTTCAACTAACTTTGTCCATCCAAAACGAACTTTGTACTTTGCTATGAAGTTCCACCAGGAATGAGTTTTCATGCAAAAACTGTCTATTTCAACTTAATTCATCCATCTGATTCGAACTTTGTACTTTGCTATGAAGTTCCACCAGGAATGAGTTTTCATGCAAAAACTGTCTATTTCAACTAACTTTGTCTATCCAAAACGAACTTTGTACTTTGCTATGAAGTTCCACCAGGAATGAGTTTTTATGCAAAAACTGTCTATTTCAACTAACTTTGTCCATCCAAAACGAACTTTGTACTTTGCTATGAAGTTCCACCAGGAATGAGTTTTCATGCAAAAACTGTCTATTTCAACTAACTTTGTCCATCCAAAACGAACTTTGTACTTTGCTATGAAGTTCCACCAGGAATGAGTTTTCATACAAAAACTGTCTATTTCAACTTAATTCATCCATCTGATTCGAACTTTGTACTTTGCTATGAAGTTCCACCAGGAATGAGTTTTCATGCAAAAACTGTCTATTTCAACTAACTTTGTCCATCCAAAACGAACTTTGTACTTTGCTATGAAGTTCCACCAGGAATGAGTTTTCATGCAAAAACTGTCTATTTCAACTTAATTCATCCATCTGATTCGAACTTTGTACTTTGCTATGAAGTTCCACCAGGAATGAGTTTTCATGCAAAAACTGTCTATTTCAACTAACTTTGTCCATCCAAAACGAACTTTGTACTTTGCTATGAAGTTCCACCAGGAATGAGTTTTTATGCAAAAACTGTCTATTTCAACTAACTTTGTCCATCCAAAACGAACTTTGTACTTTGCTATGAAGTTCCACCAGGAATGAGTTTTCATGCAAAAACTGTCTATTTCAACTAACTTTGTCCATCCAAAACGAACTTTGTACTTTGCTATGAAGTTCCACCAGGAATGAGTTTTCATACAAAAACTGTCTATTTCAACTTAATTCATCCATCTGATTCGAACTTTGTACTTTGCTATGAAGTTCCACCAGGAATGAGTTTTCATGCAAAAACTGTCTATTTTAACTAAATTGATCCATCCAAAACGAACTTTGTACTTTGCTATGAAGTTCCACCAGGAATGAGTTTTCATGCAAGAACTGTCTATTTCAACTAAATTGGTGCATCCGATACGAACTTTGTACTTTGCTATGAAGTTCCACCAGGAATGAGTTTTCATACAAAAACTGTCTATTTCAACTTAATTCATCCATCTGATTCGAACTTTGTACTTTGCTATGAAGTTCCACCAGGAATGAGTTTTCATGCAAAAACTGTCTATTTCAACTAACTTTGTCCATCCAAAACGAACTTTGTACTTTGCTATGAAGTTCCACCAGGAATGAGTTTTCATGCAAAAACTGTCTATTTCAACTTAATTCGTCCATCCAAAACGAACTTTGTACTTTGCTATGAAGTTCCACCAGGAATGAGTTTTCATGCAAAAACTGTCTATTTCAACTAACTTTGTCCATCCAAAACGAACTTTGTACTTTGCTATGAAGTTCCACCAGGAATGAGTTTTCATACAAAAACTGTCTATTTCAACTTAATTCATCCATCTGATTCGAACTTTGTACTTTGCTATGAAGTTCCACCAGGAATGAGTTTTCATGCAAAAACTGTCTATTTCAACTAACTTTGTCCATCCAAAACGAACTTTGTACTTTGCTATGAAGTTCCACCAGGAATGAGTTTTCATGCAAAAACTGTCTATTTCAACTTAATTCATCCATCTGATTCGAACTTTGTACTTTGCTATGAAGTTCCACCAGGAATGAGTTTTCATGCAAAAACTGTCTATTTCAACTAACTTTGTCCATCCAAAACGAACTTTGTACTTTGCTATGAAGTTCCACCAGGAATGAGTTTTTATGCAAAAACTGTCTATTTCAACTAACTTTGTCCATCCAAAACGAACTTTGTACTTTGCTATGAAGTTCCACCAGGAATGAGTTTTCATACAAAAACTGTCTATTTCAACTTAATTCGTCCATCCAAAACGAACTTTGTACTTTGCTATGAAGTTCCACCAGGAATGAGTTTTCATGCAAGAACTGTCTATTTCAACTAACTTTGTCCATCCAAAACGAACTTTGTACTTTGCTATGAAGTTCCACCAGGAATGAGTTTTCATGCAAAAACTGTCTATTTCAACTTAATTCATCCATCTGATTCGAACTTTGTACTTTGCTATGAAGTTCCACCAGGAATGAGTTTTTATGCAAAAACTGTCTATTTCAACTAATTTTGTCCATCCAAAACGAACTTTGTACTTTGCTATGAAGTTCCACCAGGAATGAGTTTTCATGCAAAAACTGTCTATTTCAACTTAATTCGTCCATCCAAAACGAACTTTGTACTTTGCTATGAAGTTCCACCAGGAATGAGTTTTCATGCAAAAACTGTCTATTTCAACTAATTTTGTCCATCCAAAACGAACTTTGTACTTTGCTATGAAGTTCCACCAGGAATGAGTTTTCATACAAAAACTGTCTATTTCAACTTAATTCGTCCATCCAAAACGAACTTTGTACTTTGCTATGAAGTTCCACCAGGAATGAGTTTTCATGCAAGAACTGTCTATTTCAACTAACTTTGTCCATCCAAAACGAACTTTGTACTTTGCTATGAAGTTCCACCAGGAATGAGTTTTCATGCAAAAACTGTCTATTTCAACTAACTTTGTCCATCCAAAACGAACTTTGTACTTTGCTATGAAGTTCCACCAGGAATGAGTTTTCATGCAAAAACTGTCTATTTCAACTAACTTTGTCCATCCAAAACGAACTTTGTACTTTGCTATGAAGTTCCACCAGGAATGAGTTTTCATGCAAGAACTGTCTATTTCAACTAACTTTGTCCATCCAAAACGAACTTTGTACTTTGCTATGAAGTTCCACCAGGAATGAGTTTTCATACAAAAACTGTCTATTTCAACTTAATTCGTCCATCCGATACGAACTTTGTACTTTGCTATGAAGTTCTACCAGGAATGAGTTTTCATGCAAAAACTGTCTATTTCAACTTAATTCATCCATCTGATTCGAACTTTGTACTTTGCTATGAAGTTCCACCAGGAATGAGTTTTCATGCAAAAACTGTCTATTTCAACTAACTTTGTCCATCCAAAACGAACTTTGTACTTTGCTATGAAGTTCCACCAGGAATGAGTTTTTATGCAAAAACTGTCTATTTCAACTAACTTTGTCCATCCAAAACGAACTTTGTACTTTGCTATGAAGTTCCACCAGGAATGAGTTTTCATACAAAAACTGTCTATTTCAACTTAATTCGTCCATCCAAAACGAACTTTGTACTTTGCTATGAAGTTCCACCAGGAATGAGTTTTCATGCAAGAACTGTCTATTTCAACTAACTTTGTCCATCCAAAACGAACTTTGTACTTTGCTATGAAGTTCCACCAGGAATGAGTTTTCATGCAAAAACTGTCTATTTCAACTTAATTCATCCATCTGATTCGAACTTTGTACTTTGCTATGAAGTTCCACCAGGAATGAGTTTTTATGCAAAAACTGTCTATTTCAACTAATTTTGTCCATCCAAAACGAACTTTGTACTTTGCTATGAAGTTCCACCAGGAATGAGTTTTCATGCAAAAACTGTCTATTTCAACTTAATTCGTCCATCCAAAACGAACTTTGTACTTTGCTATGAAGTTCCACCAGGAATGAGTTTTCATGCAAAAACTGTCTATTTCAACTAATTTTGTCCATCCAAAACGAACTTTGTACTTTGCTATGAAGTTCCACCAGGAATGAGTTTTCATACAAAAACTGTCTATTTCAACTTAATTCGTCCATCCAAAACGAACTTTGTACTTTGCTATGAAGTTCCACCAGGAATGAGTTTTCATGCAAGAACTGTCTATTTCAACTAACTTTGTCCATCCAAAACGAACTTTGTACTTTGCTATGAAGTTCCACCAGGAATGAGTTTTCATGCAAAAACTGTCTATTTCAACTAACTTTGTCCATCCAAAACGAACTTTGTACTTTGCTATGAAGTTCCACCAGGAATGAGTTTTCATGCAAAAACTGTCTATTTCAACTAACTTTGTCCATCCAAAACGAACTTTGTACTTTGCTATGAAGTTCCACCAGGAATGAGTTTTCATGCAAGAACTGTCTATTTCAACTAACTTTGTCCATCCAAAACGAACTTTGTACTTTGCTATGAAGTTCCACCAGGAATGAGTTTTCATACAAAAACTGTCTATTTCAACTTAATTCGTCCATCCGATACGAACTTTGTACTTTGCTATGAAGTTCTACCAGGAATGAGTTTTCATGCAAGAACTGTCTATTTCAACTAAATTGATCCATCTGATTCGAACTTTGTACTTTGCTATGAAGTTCCACCAGGAATGAGTTTTTATGCAAAAACTGTCTATTTCAACTAACTTTGTCCATCCAAAACGAACTTTGTACTTTGCTATGAAGTTCCACCAGGAATGAGTTTTCATACAAAAACTGTCTATTTCAACTTAATTCGTCCATCCAAAACGAACTTTGTACTTTGCTATGAAGTTCCACCAGGAATGAGTTTTCATGCAAAAACTGTCTATTTCAACTAACTTTGTCCATCCAAAACGAACTTTGTACTTTGCTATGAAGTTCCACCAGGAATGAGTTTTCATACAAAAACTGTCTATTTCAACTTAATTCGTCCATCCGATACGAACTTTGTACTTTGCTATGAAGTTCTACCAGGAATGAGTTTTCATGCAAGAACTGTCTATTTCAACTAAATTGATCCATCCGATACGAACTTTGTACTTTGCTATGAAGTTCCACCAGGAATGAGTTTTCATGCAAAAACTGTCTATTTCAACTTAATTCGTCCATCCAAAACGAACTTTGTACTTTGCTATGAAGTTCCACCAGGAATGAGTTTTCAT